>NW_017277600.1:342030-540386 GCF_001594065.2 Cyphomyrmex costatus | reverse complement strand
TGTATATATATATATATATATACACACGTATGATAAAGATTTAAACTTAAATCTTAAACTTTACGATGCAAAGGATATATTGCTCAAATATATTCTCCACGTGCAATATTTTTGCTGGCACACTCGAGAAGCATAGATTTACAATGTCAAGATTTAAAACGCGCTCACACACTTTATATATTGTATTTTATTACGCAAAGTACATTTACTGTAAAAATAATGATCAAAATGTAGAGCACTAGAATAAATAAAACATTTTTTCCCGCTTCACAAAATGTTTGAAAGCTAAATTGGCGTTTTCCGTTCATCTTTTTTTATCGTTTGTACAATATCAATTCTCACGACGACGCACGATTACGTAAGGCCTTTTTGTGGCCATCGCTGATGGCGCAACCGCTTATGAATAATACATAAATGTCCAAAGCTAACGTCGCGTCGGTCGCTTGACGATTCGGTAACACGAGGCGAAAAGCGCGCAAACTCTGCGTCTTTGCCGCTTCTTATCTATAAGGTGGCTTGCAGACTTCGCCGCACGAGAAGTACGAAACATTTATTCCGCCGATTATGCGGCGGCGGCGAGAGATAACAGCTCGCGCTGTGTCAGACGAACGAAGAGACGTTATCTCGCGCGCTATGCAAAACAACGTCTATAGGATGATGCCCTATTCCCACGTGTCACCGTTTCTTTCCAGACTACGACAGACCTCGCGTAGTTACCCGGTGTCGTGTGGTGTCTTATCGATCGACATTGAGTTGCTCGAATGTATAAATTGACAGAAATTCAATTGCAAAGTGGTGAGTAAGATGACGGACGACTATTAACTGATCTAAGAATCCCATAGCTGTGCAAAACAATTAGCTTTTCGTGGATTGTTCAGAGTTACGATAAAAATATAGAAAAATATAATAAAGAATATTAAACAATTTATCGTCACAAATAAATGAGTTTTCTTCGAGTTAATAATTCACATTAAATTCACGTCAATGTAAAACAACTGACGGAATAAATTTATCTCAAAATGAAAAATAAATGTGTGTACGTGTATTATGCTGAAACTTGTTCATACAAAAGAATTTTACTGGTTACACGACGGAATTTCTCGTCCTCATGATGAGAATATTATTGTCAGAAAATGTAACGGGTAGGAATGTAAGACGCGCTGAAAATTTCTTTCCGATATTGGAAGACCGTCGCATTATGAGACTACACACACACACAAACACGTAAGAGGATTATTTTTATATCCCTCGCAGAGAGACGGGCGCGCCCGCGAGAAATCGCGCCGAGTGAATGTTTTCGAACAAATAAATAAGAGATTCAACGAATCGCGCGTCGATAAACCTGGATCGCGCTACGGATAGCGTATATATGGAGGAGAACTAAAAAGAAAACGGAGCTATCTCACGTGACTAGAAACGTTAAAGCAACGTTGCGGCATTCTTTTTGAGACAAAGTTATCGATCGTGCCTCATCAAACAGGAACGCGACATCAGATTGCCGAGTGAATAGATTATTGCAGTTGAATTTATAAAGTCCTGACACCATTTTATTTGGACTTATTATTATTGAATATTTATGCATTCACGTATTTGCGACATAAATTTTATTTTAAATAATAATCAGTTCATTCAGAGAGAGAGAATTATTTATTTTACATTTTAATGCAATATTTACGTGATCTTTGTATTAATGATAATAATCAAGTAATAGCAACACAAGGATAATTATAATAATCTCGAATTGTGAATAAATACGTAATATTATAAATTGCTTTGTATTTAAAAACTGCTTTGTATTACGAACTACACATAATTAAAATTCTGTTGATAAATTTTAGAAAACCGTTATGGTCGTCAGTCGACGATAGCAATTCTCCGTTCAATGCATTCAGTCTCTCACTTTAATAGTCACACAGAATTAAAGAATTACTTTCAGCCGTTCCAATTGCACATTAAATTCCATTGATATAAATAATCGTCGAAAAAGTGCAATTATGCACTGGCGAATTAACTTATCGAGAAATTAATTGTTTTTCTATGTACGAAAAGATATAAATAAAATTTCATATCTTTTCTTCAAAATGAATAACATTTTATATAGAAAATTAATAATATATTGTTTATTTTATCAGAGTATGTTCTGAAAATTGTCTGTTTGGTCCATTAGTACATTGTTCAATTTTCATCCAATATAAAGGTTATGCAATTGATTAAAACACAGTTAATAAAACAAATCAATTTTTACTTCATACAGTAAAAGATGAATCAGTTAATTATTCAATCAATTTACAAAAAAAAACTTGAAAATCGAAGTTTTTTTTAAATACCAGCGATATAATTAGACAGTTTTGCGTATTATGTTATCAAGATAAACCTGTTATTGAGAGACAAAAAATACAGTATATTATAGCCTATTATATTTAATGTCGGCAAATGGAAATTGCTGCCGCCGCTTTTTCGAACCTCTGAATTATGCACGGCGAATAGCAGTGTCATTTTGGTCGCGCGAAAAACATCACGGAATTTTGTGCTTCTACCGCTTTTTGTGCGCACGTTTTGACAAAAATTTCAATGTAAAAACGGATTGCAGAGGCGGCGAGTAATGCGAGTCGCACATTCGCTAGAGACGGATAAATTTGCAGCAGCTAATATTCCACGCATTTGACTTCTTTACGCTTTCTTACCCTCAAGAACACGCAGTCGCTCTCGCTCGCTCGCAAAGGATTTAATATCCAGGAGGAGGCAAGGATGAACATTCACGAGAGAGCTGGAGATTGCACGATAATTCTTATTAATTGCACGTTAAATCCCGTAGAAATGGACCACTAGGCCACGGAGAAAGGCCATTATTTCGCGCTCGCGCGCGCGAGCTCATGTTTGAGTGGCGCCAAATTATTCATAAAGAAGGAAACATTAATGACGCTATTATTCTAACAAAGAATTCTATAATTGACATATCTTACGGTGCTCTATAATAAGCAATACTATTCTAGTCGAAATGTCAAATTAATTATAATCCATTTATGTTTTAGACGAGCTGTATTCATGAATAATTATAATTCTATCACAATTTCATTTACATCGCTAATCGACAAGATTATTATAATATATGACAATAATAGTAATAACATTCGAATAGCAAAATTAAATAAAACTGCCTCCAATTTATAATTCGATGTAATTTATGATATATTATGTTAAAAAATGGTGTATTAAATAAATTTATGAGATTGTTAATTCTTCCGACGCGTATTTTCGCACGCGTGCGACATGAAAATAGCGCGTTTCTCGGTCAGTGCACTCTCCCCGTCCTCTTAAAGAAAACAGAAAAAGAGACGCAATTTTCACGTCGGGCATTCTTCTCTATCTTTAATACTCAACGCTGAGAGATAGCTCGGAACGCTTCGTCGGCGTTACCGCGTATAGCGTCGTACCGGGGATTGCACGCAGGAAAAGGAGCGAGCGAAAAGGGAAAAATGGGTGTGGGGGAGGGGTTGGGGGGGAGAAGGAAGTTTCGCCTCTCCCGGAAAGATTATCGTTAAAGCTCTCGTCGAGGAGCGTCGAGGGCAACCGAAGGGAAGAATAAACCTGGACGTATCAGAGAGCCGGATGGTGCAGCAAGGATGCAACGCGGGCGGGTGGAAAGGGAGGGAATGTGCTGCAGCTGTACGGCACCCCCGTTTTATTTCATGCTCCGCTTCGCGCGGAAAATTACAGCGGCGCTTGCGATTCCCTTTGAGAATGCATTTTAAACGGCTCAGAACGAACCGCAAATGACACTCGCGACTGTACTTCTCGTCATGCACCCCCGCTCTTACCGACCCTTCACCCCCGTTAAATTTGGTCTCGCTCTTCCTCATAATATCCGGTCTTTTGAGAGCATCACGTGTTTTCTCAATATCCTCCTTCCGCCCTCTCTTGCTCGGTGTATCTATGTCTCCTCTATTTATATCTATAGTCATATATAAATGCGAAAGGTGTCGAGAAACATCGCCCTTCCTCGCCATTATACTACCGCAAAGCTAACGCCGATTATCCATTCATAAAAATCGTCGGTGAAAAGTTTTTGTCTCATTATATTATTATTCGAGTGATAGCGTAATGTGGAATATCAATTTTTAGTTTTCTTTAATGAGAAAACAATGGTAAATATGCTGTTTATTCGCATCAAATTTTGAAAAAAAGAAAATGGCGGAATCGGTTTGAGAACTAATCGTTTTTGGCTTGTATTCCGAGCTGCGTGTTTTGCTAAAAGCCACCCGCATTTATATTAAACGCCAGTAAATCCGCGCATTCGCAGCGCGATTATGACGTTTACGGGGATTTTCCATTAACGTAGTACCGCGCAATTCGGGCGGATAATGAAATTAATTCTACGTTACGTCCGCAAAAGAGTTGCTCGCTCGTGCGGAATATAATTATGTATCGTTTTAATTATACATTCCCGCTAATCCTTTTGCACGTCCGTTCGCCTGTAAAACGCAATCTACGGTCGGAAAACTCTAGTGTTGAAGAACGCGCTAAACGCACGCGAGTATATCTCGTGCTAATGATGAACGGTTTTCATAGTGATTCAGGAAAACCGTCATGTATGACTGTAATTTAAGAAATCACGAGCGACGGCCGATTACATCTTCGTTAAGCTGGAGGGAATGAATTTTCAACGTCGTTCGACTATTCTGTAGATGATGAAAATTTGAGTATATGGAGTTTCATGGATATCGCGTATACACGTTGTTTATACGTGCGTTAGTTATTTCGAAGCTAGATTGCTGTCGATGTGCACCGTGTGTACTCAACGTTCGTGTTTTCAACCGGCCGGCGGCGGCGACCAGCTCGCGAACAGAGCGGATCATTTACGAAGCGTGTGCTCGCGTTTCTGAATTTTACGCCGCGAATTGGTCCGGGCGATCGGAATTCATGAAATTCGTACGAGCGGGCCGGGTATATCTATCTGATAGGCAAACAACTCGGTTATTCGCGCGCACTGCGTTTTTATCGCGAATTGAACTTTGTACAAACCGCAATAATCGCGTCGACTTGTTCCCCCATCATCGGATCGAGTAATCTGATTCGTTAAAATCATTTCGTAAATAATACCGGCGGTATCAACTTTTGAAAGGCGATTAACGATAACCGCGCGTTAGAAATAGCGTTATTATCATATGAATAAAATATTCCGTTCGTACATATGTATATGTTACGTATTATGTCGCGGTTGGCTATCTACAATATTTATGTATTTAAAACACAGTGAACTCAATTCTCCCTCAAACTGTGTATCTATCTTGTCGATTCGTTAGAGATACACTGCAGTTTAAATTTAATAATCGATTATAATAAATTATTTCAAATGAAAAGATTTGAAAGAGAAAAGAAAATAACTTTTATAAAAGTAAAAATTTAACGTATAAAATATACTAAGATTAAAATGTAATGTAATAGGTATATCATTATATTGCTGATAGAATAAACGCAAATTTCTGATGCAACAGTTAAATACGTTACAGTTCTAGATAATTCTAGATTGCGGCTGCGTCAAAATTCCAATTTTGCATATTGTTTGGATCAAGGACATAAATTTTGATATGCGTTACACAATTATAATTCGCAAACTTCCGCAACGCATATTGTAATTCAATCCGCTATCGATCAATACGCGGTCGTGCGATTGCTCGGTCGAGAAAATATTATTCCATAATTGCGAGAATGTTTGAACACGTTACCGAGCTCATCGAAATATTAATCGCTTTTGGCTTATAGAATTTTATGATAGCAATAACCTGCATGTTCATCCTGTGAAAACAGCAACTTAATGAATCGCTAGTGAATTAACAATAATTTACATTTGTATAAATATAATAATAGAACACGATAAAATGTTAATGCCAAAATTCAACAAATTGTGTGATTTACTTAAATTTTCAGTGTACGTGCTATAAAAAATATGAACAGTATTTTTGTTATTATAAAATAGTTTTAACGTCAACAGTTGTTTTAATGTCCCATCAAATCTGATTTATACAAACTAATTATAAATTTCACAAAATTACTCGCAACGTTTCTTACACCGCAGATATATTGACTCTCTATATTGTGAACGCATAAACATAAACGATAAAAGTCAAATGAGCAAATTCCTATCGTAGAAAATCAATTCACATCATTATCCTCTGCATTTACCTTCTCAAGAGTGAAACATGTACATGCACGTGTCACGGAAGGTACCGCTTGATAAAAAGCTCGTTAGGATCGCGGCGTGTGTTATACACAAGGATGAGCGAGAGGAACGTAGCCTTTCGTAAATAATAAGCGCGGTCTTAAAAGGTCCATTTACCGCGTTAAAGGCATGTAAATCTCCTTGGACAAGAGCGAGCGGGCGGCAAGCAGGCAAACAGGGCGAGAAAAAGAGAAAGAGAGAGAGCACGCGCGTTCCCGGGATAACGGTAGATGGGAAACGCGCGCATTATGACGCCGTAAAGCTGCGGGAGTGCATTTTACGTGCGTTACGTCAAAATGTGGTTTCCTGCTGCCCGCCAGGGTTAATCTTGTCTAAGAGCGAGACGCTCTCTCTCGTTAGTCGTCGCGCGAAGGAGGTTGCGAAAAATGGATTAGAATGGGAATGAGTGTCACGACACTTAACACATCGAGAAAATTCAACGAGTGAAGGGGAGATTCTATCGTCGCCGCGCGACAAGTTGTGTGTCTCCTACTTGTAAGCTAAATGAATATTTCATTTTACAAAGACCCGACAGTAATGTCAAAGACGAGACAGCTTGGATGCGAATATAAATAAAGATGGAATAATTCGTTTTCTTCCCCAAAAAGAAAAAGTATTGTAAACACAATTTATATATTTGACACACAGATTTATAATACATTTCTGTACTGTTATTCGAGTGAATTAGAGCGCTCGATTCTATAATACGCCACTTTCCGATTGCGAGCGTGAATTTAATCACCGGTTTCGTCCAAAGGGAAAAGTTAAAGCGAGGAAGCGCGGTACATATGTTTTCAGTTGTATCTCCCCGATCAGAATAAACTCGGATCGTCTCTTTCGCATCTGGTTCTGCTTCCTCTCTCCATCCAAGCCAATGAGAATGTCTCGCAGCATCACTGCGGAGCTGTTTTCCCTCCGCGGCAGTTCTTCGTTTAAAAAGTCCACGTCATACTTCTCCGGCAGCGGTGGTCCTCGCATCTCTTGTGTGTGTCGCGAGAAATTACACGCTCGCATTCTTCTTGGCTCGCAGACGTCCGTATCTTCGAATTCAATCTCGAGAATATGCTCTCGCTCCATTCGAAACTTTGTTCTGTCTCACTCCAATCTCCTTCGAGCCACATCCTTGTTCCACACACACACACACACACATGGAGACACCCCTTTTCCCACCCCTCGCGAGGCGACAGCTCGAACTTTTCTCAAGCTCTGCAACGATGCTGCGGAAGAAGAGAGAGGTGTATTTATATATACCAGTCGCTCACTCTCTGGTCGCGAAACTTCTGGAGCACCGGGCGCGACGGAGTAACACCGAATATCATCGGCAAACTTTAATATCGTTCTACCGCGGCCAGATCGTCCCGTCGCGATCTAACTTTCGCGAATCTTCATGTGCGCTCGATCGTGCCTCGACAAGATGAGCTTGAATCCGAACCGATGTCAAGACGTTGGCTTGAGTGAGCACGTTACGTCAAAGTTCTTCAAGAGGAATAAAGTACAATTTATATATTATATTTATTCTCTTTTCTGCAGTTTGATTTTATTTTGCATCTTAGAGGGAGGGAGAGAGAGAGAGAACTTGTTCTATTTCGAAAAGATAGACATTTCAAAGCTGATTATTCTAGTCCATTTTTACCTTCTGCACATTTTTTCCAAATACATAATTTTTTAAAGTCAAAACAAAAGGAAAGAGTCAAAATACGAAATAAACCATAAGACTACTGAACCTTTGTTCCGTAGAATAAATTCTTACGCTACAGAATTATGGGGTTCAATAATGGAGACGTCGGGACAAGTGCATGTGCTATCGTCGCCAGACATCGACTTTCGCCAACGAAATCAACGGAGCAAGAAGGCGACGACTGCGCGCCGCATCGCCGCCAATGCATCTCTCTGTCGGTAGCTATTAGCTCGCCGCGGTAGTCAGAACGAGCATTTGCTAGGGAATCGCACGACCGGTAAGTACTTCCTGTCACTGGGGCTGCCGACGCTCCTCCTCGTAATTTCCCGCGATTACATAACGACGAGTTTAGGCGACAGCCGCGAAGGAATCCTGTGTGGAAAGTGTGTTCCCTATCGTGTAAGGTATCTTGCGAATCCAATATCAATTTTCCGTCGCCTTTTTTCATAGGAAAAACTTTTTATCGTATAGCATTGTGCATAAAAGAATAATTTAATGGTTGAATAACTTAAAAAAAAATATAGATATTTCATTCGTAAAAATAAATAAATTTTCTATACATATAACACGATAAAAATATAAATAAATAATTATTATGTTGTCATAGAATATAATTGTAATGTACCGTGCGTATTATTCTTAATTTAACTATAGATTTTTGTTTGTGTAAGAAATTTTTATTTGTTACAAAATTGCTCACGAAGATGGGAAACAAGGCCAGTGTTCGTAATATGATCTGGTACAGATTACAAGAGGAACGAGATCGATGGATAGAGAGAGAGAGAGAGAGAGAGAGAGAGAGAGAGAGAGAGAGAGAGAGAGAGAGAGAGAGATATCGATTGAATATTTCGTAGCCCGTCGCCCGTGTACGTACTGTTAACCGTAATCATAGCAGCGACGGCGGCGGCCATGGGTAAAATCGAAACATCCATCATACCTGTCACCGCGCGTAAATGCAAGCAGTGAGCGGTGCAACGACTCATTCCTCTCTACGACCGGGGCTTCGTTCGTCGCTCGAATGTAAATGGAGTCGTCGAGGCGAGATGCGAGGCGAGGCGAGGAATATCGTGATCGAGAAGCGAAAGGATACTGAATCGATGCTGAATCGACCCTTTGTGCGAAACAAGTCAGCCACCCATGGGAAAAAAAAACATCGGGGGAGAAACATTATGTCGATATCGACCTTCTAATGACGGTCTGAATATGCGGCTCTTTATATTTGCGAGCCTGTGTACACTCCATTCGTAGACCGATAAGCCAGCATGAATAGATAACGTGAGATATAAAAGTAACGTTGGAGTATGATCGGATAAGCGGGCGCGATGAGATGCAAATGGGGAGTGAATGGGCGTTAATTAAGAAGCGAATTGACTTATCAGACGATCCCTAATAGTCGAGATACTTAACTTGAGATAGAGATACGAACAAAGTGACGCTTGCACACGTTTCATTAAACGTCGAAGACATTATTATACGATAATGATAATAATCTATATAAAAATTAGATTAATGGAAAAATAACGGCCGACTTTATTTCCTGTTGTGAATATTAATTAAGAAATAAAATTTACATTTTTTATACATATAACGCATGTTATATAGATACCGTTTTAAAACTTCATTCATTCCTTAATTGCGCGTTATAATATTTAATCTCTTTTTGTAAATTACATTAAATTAGAATTAGATATAATTTAATAAGAAAATTCATGAAAACTATCATGATATTACAAAATTATATTGCGCAAAAGCAATTTTAAATAAAAAAATTTATACGATGTTATACGCGAGAAATGAAAAAAAAAAAAGAAATTATCAGATGACAATGAGCCGTATAATTGCGTCTGATTCGTTCAATATTCACTCTAATGTGAAAAAGACATCTGCGTTGACTTCGAAGACGTTTCCGACGTTCTCATACATGCATATCGTCGTCGATGTCGTTGTGTTGTGCACCACTTCAAGCAGCATCCCGATCTCCTCGCTATTTCCACGCAATCTCACATCGACTAACCAGATTGCGGGATCATACATGGGCGCCTAGCCCAGGACCCGATACCATTTTCATCGAATAAAATCGCCTGCGTGAAATTCATTCCGCGACAGCGAACTTTCTTGCGATTTTTGCAATCTGCGTGGATTCGTAGACGATACGAGAAATGATGCTATTGTAGAGAAAGAGAGAGAGAGAGAGAGAGAGAGATCGACTATTTCATATTTCTGCAATACTATCGCGTTCAACCCCAGAGGTATAATAATTAATCGAAATGACGCGACATAAATATAAATTAAAAAATATGTTATTAAAAAAAAAGCATGTTAAAAAGGAATCAATGTTCAAAAAGATGTAAGTGAAAGGAATAGTGTTTTTATTATAATAATTTTATCATATCCAAGAGATCAAAATCTATAGAAAAACATTCCTTTTACTTATATCTTTTTATCCGCCCTTTTTTAATATCCTTTTTGGAAAACATTCTATATACATTTTTATAAAGAGCATTAATTATACTGTAACTAGTATCGTTTTAGATAAAAGCAGAATTATTATGTCAATATTTCATATTTATCTGCATCTACAAAAAGCGGAAATGCATGGCGAACGATCTATATAACAAATATCCTTATCGATATCCTATTTTCTTGGCGAGTAATTCCTGTGTAGACCGCAGTAAAGCTTTACCTATGATAGAGAGATAACTGTCTTGAGAGAAACCGAGAAGAGAGCACGCGTTATCGTTAATAATGAAGAAAGATTGGCGGGGATATCGGGATGTACGACATCAATGTTGTTTATAATGTCGACGAGTTTCGGTGTAATGCAAGAGATAATCATTATGTATCCAACGTACGTAACGGTTCGCTTAGTCGAGCGCGAGTATATCAAGCGACGGGGAGTAGAGCGCAGCCTCGCGCTGGTGGCTGGTCCAGATGTGTCGGCTACGAGTATTGATATGTGAGGCCTGATAGTAATCGATAAAGCAGTCAGGGGTATGCAAGAAGATAGAATGCTCTCTAGGAGAAAAAGAAGGAAGACATAACTACCATTCAGTTAGCATATACTAGAGTTTTTTCTTTCTTTTCCTCCCTTGCACACTCTCTTTCTCTCTCTCTCTGTCTCTCTCTCTCTCATATCTTACCTTTACGTGTTTAATGCGCGCGAAGTCGGGGTCCAGATGGAGAGAATCTACCCTCTCTTATCGCCTTGTCGGACAAAAGCCTATGAAAATTTATCACCGACGATAAAATTCAGAGACCGAGCTCCCCATTGCGTCAATATCTCTCGATCGGAAAGTGATTCAGTCGGAAATGACTAGGATATTGAAACTGATACTAATTGGCATGTAATATTTTTATAGTATAAATTCTTTCATGCAACCCCCCTCCCCCCATTTGCTTATTGGTGCGCGAAAAAATGTAAATAATTCTGAAATAAATATCGGTATAATATGAAATATGTTTATTTTATCGATAAAATCTAAAAATGTTTGAAAGGTCTTTCGTGAATTTATTTTTAAAAGTCGTGAAATGTACGTATACACGCAGATATACAAGTTGTACAATCGCAAACAATCACTTGTGCCTTTACAATCGGTAGAATATCGATTTCGCATATCGCTTGTCACGATTTTGGCAAGAATTCAGCGTAACGCGACGGAATAGAGCGTCTCGCACGAGATTATCTGTGTGAGATTTCTTGGAAAAAGAGACAAAATCCAAGTGTGAACGATTTCAGCCCGGCGAAATTCGCAGAACGATCTCTCGCTTCGGATCTTTGCGACTGAAGAAATTCGTTCCGGAAAAGTTTCTAAAAGTAAAGTGCACTAACATTACGGTTTTTGAAAGCAAGTCTACGACATATTTATTGAAAATTTAAAATATCTCATATGTGTACCACAACTATCCATTAATATTGTCAGCACGTCTATTTATCTTGGCGGACAATAAAAATTAATCAAACTATAATTTATATCAAATAAATAAGAAAATACAGATACATATATTTAGAAAACATTAAAAGATTGTTTTTCGAAGACAAACGGCTATGTATAAACGAGTTAAAATGTTAAAAATAATTCGTGAAATATTTTTTGATGAAGAGTCTCGAATACATTTGGTATATTAACACCATTTATAGTATTAACACAAAGTTGACATAATTTCTCTGTGGCATTACGAGAATTAATCAAGAGAATTAATACATATACATATATATTATATTATATTCCTATACCGCAAATACTAAAGTTCAGTTCACAGTTTCTCCCGCGGCATTATGTTGTAAATTTCGTCGCATTTATCATACACTGCGCCATGCTTATTAAACATATGTTGTTTAATAAGAGAGATACCAACGGGAATAGATCACGCCAGCCTTTAACCACTTCTAATTTTCCGTCACACATACTCGAAACATTTGTACTTCGGTCGTTAATAACGAGGCGGTCATCTGTGGCCTGGATGAAATAAACTTTCGATTTACTCGTGGGATAATATTAACGAGCTAATTTTGAATTATCTAATAGCATCGCTATTTCGTAAAAATCATTTTTTCGTATAAATCAACTAAATCAGTTATTTTTAATCCATTTCTATAGGTATATTTCTATAGGTCGCCACTGCTTCTATTCAATATGTCGTTAATTAAATCATCAATTTAACTTCAGAAAATGTATTAAATTTAACTGATATTTATTACTTACTAAATGCATAAGTTAATATAGACGATTGAAACACAGAAATAGATTGATTTACATTTTGATATATAAAAATAATAAAATTTTATTTAACTCAAGGGATGAGATTTCTTTTATTATCTAACAGTCCACATGTAAAAATAAATCTTCGTTTTCGTCATCAAGAATTAGAATTTACTGTATCAGTTATCAATAAATATTGTTTCGTAAATATAAGTTTGTTACGCGTATAGTTTGCGTCATCTCTCTATCTTGTCTGTGAATTACGAAATTGTGAGGCAACTCGTTCACGTTCGTTATTCAACTATAAATGTATTGCGTGTTGAAATACAAGCTATAAAGCTGATAAAGAAGAGCCTTCATAGGGTCTCATCAAAATAGATTTTACGATATTTTCAAGAGCTTTAAAAAAATAAAATAAAAAAATACGTTGCGTCAACGAATGTATGTCAGCTATGTGAGCATTTTAATAAAAATTTATTTTTGTTGATTGGTCTTCATTGTGACGTAATGTGCACTCTCAATGAGAAGTTGCAGGAAATTCATCAAAGAGTTTCAACAAAAAAAAAAAAATGTATATGCTAACTAAATTTTTGAGTCCAAAATGGAATATCGATTCGTCGTTTTTTAAAATTGTTTTTTATTACTTTTGTAAACTACATTTTAATCAAAATTACATTTAAATTTCGTTGGAATTTTCCCTAACTCTTCCTATATTAACGGTGAATAAGCAACTTTCGTCGGAACTGCTCTGGAAGAGCGGCAGCTAATCCCGACTTCTTTCGACCGCCGTTTTTGCTTAAAAGTTGTAACGTTAGCGCGCGCTCGACACGCCGACTTGGTTCGGCCACATTTCGAAAGTTTGCACCGCACGCTGGTTTGGTCCAGCTGGCGCCAGGCGTATTAGAACGAACCGGAATTAGAGAATTCTCCTGAGACTCGTATCACTGAAATGCTTAGCATTGCAGTGTCCGAAAATCGGCGGTCGGAAGACAAGATCACTGAATTATACGTCATCGTCGCGTGATCGGACAAGAATGGTTATCGGAGAACCATGAGTTCTTATCGCTCAAGCAGAATCCGATTCATCGAAACTGCAAGCTTGCAAGCTGCCGTAAGAAAAACTATCGTTACACACCATTGATCGAAATGCGATTCGATTTCTCTCACAATTATGTGCAAAAATTGAAAGATAATGAATAAATGGTAAATTTCAAAATAAAGTAATACACGATTCATTTTGATGAAATACAATTAACGAAAAAAAGGACGCGGCAAAATTATGTTATAAAAATTGAATGTAAAATAATTGGAAGACGATGGTGCAATATTCGTTTCGTTACTTGGTTCAACTTGGTTACAATCGAGCTACAGGAATAATCTGCCACAAAGTCGAATCCCGCAATTCTTGACAATCTAATCGAAACGTCGTAATGGAGCGCGTGACGCAATTGCGGATATAGATGGAGAACGTGCGTGGAAAAGTAATCTAAAATCAAAATGAGGCATACAATGTGTTTAATCGCACGTTCTGGTTAATAGTAAAGACAATCTATGCAACGACACGTGAAACAACATCTATACCGCAACGTACTTTTTCCGCACCGTCGTTGATTACTCAGGCGAATCACGCGTGCGGTACAATTTTTGCACCGCGCGTCCCCCTACACTTTAATTGATAAAAGCCATTCCACCTTAATCTGATTAAAGCAATTCCCGTTTGCGTCGGGAAAATTCTCCTTTTTTTTTTTATTCGCCGAATCAAATGTTTGAAATGACACGGCGATGCAATTTTCGAGCAATTCCCGAGAGATATTAAAAAAAACCGGTTAAAAACCAGATTAAAAATCGGTCACGTCATTATTCGCGCGCTTCATGCGTCAAATGTGTGTTGACGATGCGGCGATTTAGCTGTCTCCTATAATTAATTTAAATTCGTTGATTCCGTTAACGACATTTATATCAATCTAAATGTGCGCGCATTTCTCCGTATTAATTCATTTCATCATGTCCATCAGCGACGTAATGCGTCTGAAAAATCCATGACGTTAAAAAATATTAAACTCCTTTTTCATTGCCATTAGTTTTTAAAATAAAGTTCATCCTCATGTACTACGATGTATATTAAACGGGCAATTTTGTTTAATTTAACTTTAATTTAATTTAATAATGAATCGATTTAATTTACCGTCATGGTAGAATTGTCTAATTTAAAACTGGATAAAAATTCCGTACGAACAAACTGACCCATAAAACTTGTTCTACGTTTCTAGACCAGAAAGCAGCTACAGCAAAATAATACTGCATTGCGGTTGCACCCTTCAATTTCTGCGTATCGATTGTTTCCTGCAAACAATCCAATCTAACATGAACATGTCTTGCTTCCCAACAGTACCCATTCAATCCTTTCAATTCTCAAACTCATATTCGAAACCTCGCAATATCCGCTTTAAAAATATTTTATAATTACGATTATTTACTTACAATTAGTAATCAATTAAATAACCTAATCGGTGTATTGAAAATGCTATCTCGATTAATTAATTAAATTATTTTAATTCTTTTTTAATCCCCTATCAAAAAGGGAAGACGACCGTGTCACGAGAAATACAATAATAATTTACTGCATTATTTGATATTATTTGCGACATCACTGGGCGAAAAATATTGCATTTCATTGAAATTTTTCTCCCGAAAATCACTGGGTGGTCGAGGATCGTGTGGCAGCTATATCAATCTTTCTCTCTTTCGCTCCTTCTCTCTCGAAATTCCCTTTAATTGCGACACGTCTAGCGGCTTATGGCGCACAGCGCATCCCGTAATTTCGCGGCATTATCCTGGTATGCGGGGGCAAGTGCTCCCGGTTCAATCAATGTCCGCCCGATGCACGGTCCTATCCCTTCCTCCTCTCGCCCCACCGAGATTCACTCGGTCGCGCTATCTCTCTCTCGATCTCAAGATCCCTTCCCTTCATCTCTGTTGATCTCACGTGTCTTAGATGCAACGTGAGCTTCTTCCCGCTCGCGTGCTCCATGCTCAGGGGCAACCATAGTCTCGCCGACCGAGATGCAAACCACTCAATTATAGTGTGGCCCCGGAGGCGCAAGGATCAAACCAGAGCAACTGGCGTTGCCCTGGCACGGAATTTCACCCGGAAATACAAGGTGTCCTTACATACAAGATCAATTCAGTTTGACCGAACTTGGAAATAAGAAAAAAGGGGAGAACGCAAGAAAGAAAAGTACAATTTATATACAAAGTATAATATTGTACTTGTAATTATTTCTGATCTGCGCACAGTTTGCTTGAACTAGAAATTGTATAAAGTCACAAGAAGTATTATATTAGGCACGAAGGACCACCTTGACCAAATCTGGCGTTTTACATTCGTATGTGTTAAATTATTTCTGATTTTTCACTCTAAATAGAATAATCTGTTCGATATAAATATACGTAATCAGTAAAATTGTATATTTTAAGAGGGAATTAAGAATTTCCAATTATACATGTATGAGAAAAGACTAATCTACCATTAAAATTAATATCGCGGGAGAATCGGAGAGAAATATATATATATACAATATATGCTTGTATATTATGAGAGAGAGAGTATACTTATACTCACAATATTATTTTTAACATAATTTGTTTCTAGAAGCACATAAATTTTGTAGAAAAACTCGGATATCGTAATTCAGAAAAAAGGATTGGTCAATGCATAGAAAGAATGGAAGAGATAAACTGCCATTTGCCCATAAACTTAATAGTCGCCATAAAAAAATGATCTCCGGTCTGAAAGAGGCAGAAAAAGGAGGATCCAATTTGTCGAGGACATTTTGGACGGTTCTTAAATTCCATTTGACATCGTAATCTAAGATGCCTGAGTTCGCACGATAACAGTAAGGGCCTTCGGGTTGCCGCGGGAACAAATTAGAGGGACATCATTACGCGAGTGACGATAGTAGTCACCGACGAAGCGATTTCCGTCCTTAATCCAGGCCTCCGCGGACCTACTTCCGGCGACCCGTACGTAATGCACGTAGAAGTCGTCGTCAGTCTGGCCATTCAGGAAATTGGACCCATCTCACCAGTTCCATCCGTGACGAAGGGTCGGAATGAGTTCCCTTATTTTTTCATCAGTGGCATCTCGAAATGCGTCCTGGTTGGTTCAAATTCGTCTCTTGTACATATCTCTGAATTTGTCGCTTATAATTGATTCCGCTTATGATTGATTCTGATTTCACAGTAAATGATTGCATTTACTTACATATACAAATAAATGAAAGCGTTTATTTTACAAGATACAATATCTTTGAAATTAAATCTCCTAAAAAATTTGATTGCAAGGAATATACGTTCTACTTTTATCTCTTTAAATGAGAATCTAACAAAATAATAATAAGTGATGTCAAATAAAAAAATTTTAAATAAATTTCTTCGAAATGTCTATTCCCGGATGCATCAATAATCGATGTATTGCGTCCTCAATATCGTAACATAGTTTAATATATCGAACATAATTATATCCTTCGCAAAAATATAGCAAGAAAGAAAGAACGTTAATTGCAGAGAGGTTACATGTTGCACCGTTAGAACTGTATCGCAGACTCGTCATTAATTGGCTGCTACCTTAAATACTGACATTTACGAAACATAAAAGATGAGAGATATTTATGTAAATTTATAAATTTTAATTATAAATTTTAATTTAGAATATTTAATAAAATTAAGAATATTTCTATAAAAATGATAATTATACGACAGAGTTTATCAATCGCTTCGGAGAAAGAGTCGAAATTATTTCGTCACAGAGTTTAAATAAAAATTAACTAATTTTATAGGACGCATCGATGTATTGCGAATAGCCGAAATAAGAAGAGCTTCGAATAGCAAGGTGGAAAACTATTCCAGTCTTCACCGATCCATTTGAAATAGAACGCACTTCTGTCAGCAGACCGCAATCTGCAGAGCTGACAATCCCAGTAATCTTCAGCGGTTTTGAGCGTTCAAAATGGCGACGTTTTCTCACCAAAATGATCGGTTTCGAACAACTGAAATAGAACGTCTTCAGCAACGAGCTTAACTGCAAAACGACGAGTCCACCTGGCCGCTTCGAAATAGAATATCTCGGAGATGTCGAGTTTCTGTTGGACGTCTACCGTAAAAGAGACGACAACCCAGCGATCTCAGACACTGGAAATAAAACACCTCCATCGAGTAAGCGGCTGTTCTCGTGGCTCGAAAGCCGACGACTTCGTGCACATCGTGTCGTCGTCGCGTCAGTACATCCTTCCGAGGCGAAGTACTGAGTGCTAACGTGGTGAAGACATAGCCATGTGGACAAGAGTGCACGGTAAAAGGTGATCCCTTCGATGTCTAAAATGTTCCGTAGCTACTGGAGAAGATTTGTCGGCCGCCGGTTGTAGACGACAAATCCTCTCTGTCCTGCGGAGCTAACAACAACCCGTCCTCTCGGCTCTTCTCCTCGAAGAGACGTCGTCGACCCAGTTCCACAAGGAGTCTCGAGATCGATGCGCCCCGAGCAATCGAAGAAAGGAGGATACGTTTCTCGTCTTTTTCTTTTTATTGCCGGATAACCGGACGGTACGTCTTTAAAGAGCAACGACGTCGAATGCGAACGGCGACTTAAAACCTCTCGCAGAGAATATGCTGTCATTAAACGAGTTTCATGCCGCAATAAATTCGACCCGGAGGTCACATCAGTGTTTGGCGAAATCGTTATTATTTCGGAATATCTTCCAGCAAATCTCAATATTTACACTCGGTAAAGTTTTGTTAGATAATATATAGTTTTGTGAGCTAAACTTCACTTGGAAACCTAAATGTTATGTATTAATTCAATTAATGCACATGTATATCTATTGAAAAGCATAACTTGATGAAGTACTATGTAACATAAATCCCAAATTTAACTTTTCCAAAGTACGATAAAAGCAAATCGTGAAAGTTATCTTATAATTATATTATATATTTTGTAATGGGTACAATTTTATTTAATAATTACACTAATTGTAAGATTTCAGTTTTTACAGATTCTTGTATTCATTCTTCGACTTACAATCGACGCAATAAAAGCCGTGCAGCAGTCTTCAGTAATTTGTATGCCGAACATTAATCGGAACTAACGTTGTTGCAAAGAGTAAAAAAGGAGATCAAAGTTACAGTAACTTCGCATCGACGTCGCTGCTATTGGAAAACAATTTGATAGTGTCGCTTCATAAGACGTACAAAAGAGGACACGCCTTTTCAGCCAAACAGGAGAACAACAATGCCTTTTGAACATCGGAGGAGGAGGGGGAGGGGACTACACGGATCGGATTTTTCTCCAATCACCGTAGAATTCTCGACTATTGTGCCGTCGGACGATTTTCCGGCTGATCGTGTTCGCTGTTTAATGAAAGAGTTCCCGTGTGGAAGTGTAAAAAAATCATAGATCGCTTCTTCGAGAGGGGGGGGGGGGAGGTGGAACTTTTCTTGAAGAGAAAGGGACGGTAAGTCCCTCTCGTTGCTAAAAAGGACTGGGCCGATCAGGATGATCGAAAAATAAAGAATAGAAACGGAAACCTATTAACTCTGAAAACCAGGTTAACTCGGGGAGGACGCCCATGGGAGGCACGATTCCTCAAAGTGTCACAAAGTACTCTTTACGGAGACGCATCGGCGGGCGCCACGACATCGATAACTGGATTTAGACTGATTGTGCTACTTGTGTGAATGTAACTATCGTAAACTGAGATTAATTTGATCTTTTTAATTAGCTTCAATCAATAGAAAGATAAGATAGATTGGAATCGAAATGTTCTTTCTAGAAAATGCAATAATTTAATTAATTAACACATTGTAAAATTAGTCTGACTTTAACTTCGACTGATCCATACAACATGTAAAAAATTGATTAAAAAATTGATATTAAATTATATTAATCAGCATTACATAATTAACACTTTAGTTAACATATAATTCATTTAAAATTAAATTAAAATAGATTACTGCACGAAAAGAATAACTATAAGTGTCTAAAAAATTTAATAATTATAGATACATGTTTAGAAATAATTTCATTGGACACTCAAACTTGTTAAGAGTTTAACAACAAAACTATTTTCAGATCTGGTATTTAGTTCAATTTTTAGACGTTTCAGTAAAATAATCCGTGTCTGTTGTAAAGTTTACAAAAAACAAAATAAAAAATATTCTAATTTTGAAAGTATATATATAAATGTCAATTAATAAAAAGTTTTCATGTGCAACCGATGAAAGACTGTTTTTATCACATCAATGAACTACGTGAACTACGGTTGTAAAAACAAATTTACGAATCTCCGGTATTTACACGGACAGCTGTAAGATATCGCAAATAGCGAAGAGACTTTTCGCAAATGGCGCGCGGCGCATTTTACCTTACGATACACGCGATAAGCGTTACAAATCACGCTGCCGACCGGACGAGAAGCGCGCGCAAGGAGCAGGAATATTTACAATGGCTCGCGGTATTCATAACGCCCGCTTGACGTAACGACTCGTGAACGAGCTATCGCGGTCATCTCGGCAATTACGACGGCCGTTCAATCGGCCGCCTATATAACCGCCTAACGTACACTTGCGCTTCATCGATCACACGCCAGAGACCAAATGCGAGTCGGTGTTGAATTAGCGATGCGTAAATGGCGATACGTTTGCCTAAAGGATGCCGAGACGAATCATCTGAGAGTCGTAAAACGGTATACACAACTTTGTTACATTCGAGTAAAAATTCTCGCTCACGAGAAACATGTTATATATATAATATTTTTTGTATGAAATAATATTTTTTTCATAAGGTCCAATTGTGTAAGGATTATAATTCACTCTCACCAAAGTACTCGCCGTAATAACGAGATTAATGATATAATAATAGTATAATAACGATAATCACTGTGATGAGGAATATTCATAGTAGCAGAGGCAATTGTAATAATAACCATCGCGTAATGCATCCGATGTACTGTAATCGATGATGAACGAGGAAGGTGGAAACAGGTGCGACTAGTCAGAGCTAAAGCAAGGGAGCCGCCGGGCGCCTGTAGCTCGCATGCTCGTAGAAATCGTTGTAATTATTATGTGTAAACGGTGTTCGCGCGCGCTCGGAACAGTTAAATTGGAACGGAGAAGATCGCGGACTTCCTGCTGGCTTCTCGCGCGCTAATCCATCTTGCCTGTCGTCGTACAATAACTATTATATCCACCACAAAGTGGACTAGGCCAGGATCGAGCAATATTATTACTTTTTCCTCCTCTCTCTTTCTCTCCTTTCCTCCGTTTCGCCTCTCTATTTCCGCCTCTCGACTTTCATAGGCAGAGCCTACTTCTCACGAACGCACAGCATGCGTAATTAATTAGCAATGCAATCTGACTCCTTTTGCTCATAACGGCGTAATAGCCAAGGGTGTAGAATATTTCGAACTATTGCCCGTTTTCCAATAAATATTTCTAAGTAATTTTCTCTTTGAAAAAAATATTGAAACTCATCATTCGTTGTAACCTTTCAATTTATAATTTTCGATATTTCAACGATGAGATATTGAAGAAAAAAACTTTTGTAAATATTAAAATATTTATATTTGATTAAAAAAAGTTATTTAAAAACAACTCAAATTTAATACACGGAGATTTATTCAAAACTGAGATTGGAGAATGCGGTTAAATGAATTGCTGCGGTTCTTATTTCGATTAAAAATCGATGACGACGAATCGGTCGATGAGATAACTGTCGTTTTACTTTCGCGATGCAAATGTTCCGTTAGAACATGGACGTTTTTAAAGTTACCGAGGCCACGTGTACGAGAGAGAAAATGATTAATTTTCCCATCTGCCGGCTTTTTGATCGTCGTGAAATTAATTAACACAGATTTAGTAATTACCTCGCTCTCGCTCAACATTTTGCGTTCGTACAACGTAACGATAGTCGCGATCACTCACGCGCAGCGTATACTCTGCGTCAAATATCAAATACGCACTGTGCGGACGCGTTCTAATTAAGTCATACCGAAGCATTGCGATGTGGGTTAATCACGATCGTGCGTATCGAGTTACCAATTTATGTCGAATTCGCCCCGTTTAAAGGATGCTTTAATTGGTAATTATCAGTATGTTACTAACGTAGTGATTCAGTTTGAAATCAATTATCGATTGAAATCGAAACTGCCACAGGCGTATATTGAAAGGCTTACAGGCTTCCACAATAGTTCCGAAATATCACATTATCATTACTAAATTAAATTACAATAACGGAAATGTAATAAATACATGTTTCATACATATCCTTATCACAGAAAAATTACAAAGCTTCATTGCTGAATATTAATAGAAATTTTATCTCATAAGTAGAGCATATTATAATGAAAGATTCGTAATTAGTTAAGCGTAATTAGCTTACATTGAGAGAGAGTTTACATTAAATTCCTTATTTAAATCTAAAATATAAGTTCTTGGAGAAATATCGAGACATCGATAGCTTTTAAGTTAAAGACAATTAAAACTCCGTTTTTTACACAGGTAATACAAAGCGAACGTTATATACTTTAATAATTTTAATTCCCCACAAAGTTAAGATATTTAATATCAAAAATGAGAAACGAGTTGCAGTGAAAGAGAGAGAGAGAGAGAGAAAGCGAAAAAAGAGGATAGTAAATCGTATTTCTCCTCGACATTCTTCCGCAAGAATTTTCATCTCAGGCTCAAGAAAGGATACTGTCCGTAATGTTTTATAGTTAAAAATCACTTGATATAATCACAGTGAGGTGAGCCACTTCCTGTGAAAACACGACGGATACGACAGTCCAGCCTCTTCCGCAGCGGAAATCGTCGTGTGTATACGCGGACACGCAACATTGTGAAGTGCGATAATCAGCCTTGTGGATTTAAGCGTTCGTTACCGCCGCGATTCCCGGCGCGCATTTCCTTTCTCTTTCCTACGTGGGATACGTACGACGGTGATAATGACGGTGGGACTGCGGTAAAACGTCAAGTATTAGGAATAAATGCAGGAAGACGGACTTCACTGTTGTCCTCACCGCCGCCCATTCCGCCGATAGAGTCACGCTTCTTGTGACCCGTGTAATAAGCATGCAGTTGCAGCTCGTATCTCTTTCTGCTAGTAAGAATATGTAACGTATACAACACACCACATATTCTACTCTTAACATATTTTTTTAATGACAAATTCTCTTTAATCAATTTGAAATCTAGCTTCGATTTTCATAGAAAAAAGTCAAGACTTTTGATGAAAGACCTTAGAAAAATTAATTTCCTAAAGAGGATTTCTTAATATTTTTATACTAATTTTAATTATTTACATCTCGATGAATAATGTGAAATAAAGCAGTATATTATTTGTTACATTCAACATGTCTCGTTAGTATTACATGTACCATCGTTAATTTGTCGAAATTAAATCGAACTTCTTAACAATAAGTATTCTAGAATAAGGCATCACGTATTTATCCCCCGTGAAATTCGTACCTTGTTCACCGAATGGGTACCCATATGGTACCCAGAAGAAATTGATTGTTTCCAACAACTCGTCAACGATTCTCCGTTGACGCAACTATCAATTCGCAAACCGCCAACCATGTAATCTGGCGGTGTAACATATGGACGGCACGGGGAAGAATCTCGGTAACCGTATTTCGCCGTGGGCCTTCGTCGAATACCGTGGTACTCGCTCGTAATTCAACGGATATTCGCGAAAAAAATACACGGGTGATTGACGTATTTGGCTCAGGTCTGATTGTTGCAAAATGCGAATTCCGGCATTCCTCGCCGCAGGTTGTCGCGGGCGATCATGAATACTTTTTTAGCAGGCGGATCGTACGGTAGATAAAGGGAATTTCGTGTGGCTTTACACAGGCTTGGGAGGAGACGAGCGGCTCTGCCGTTCGAAATTCTGCCGAACGATCCTCTCTCTCGACGATAGAATCGTTGCACCGATAAAGGCTCTCGGGCGCTTTTACTCTGGACTATAAATCTCGATGTTATCTATCGCTTACTTACTCACCAACTACGTCGATATAATTCTAAGTCAACGCGCAGCTATAATCCCAGAACAGCTCGTAACTCACCTGAAACCAAGAAGATAGAGATGAAGCCTTATAATATCAGCGGCGCATTCGACACGCATGTGAAATAATACAATAAATGCAAGTGGAACGATAGCAGAATTTGATGAATGGTCATTGTAACAGTATCACAAAATACACGCGGACAAATTATTCCTATATACCATATATAAAAGAATTATTTCCAGAATGTGTTATATCGTTTCAGAAATTTTCAAATAAACTTTATCGCTTTTGGTTTTGCATACTGGTCACGCGGTGGCAACGAGAGATACACGGTGCCAAGTAGAAAGAGAAAGTACCGGTCAGCAAAGAGTAATTGTGGCACGCATGATTTTATCCGCGTATATCTACTATCAAAGGAGAATCATAAATTTATTACATAAATGTTAAATAATTCATGTGCGGACGCAAGATGGGAATCTTATGTTTTTTACAAACGTTATCGCAATTAGCATTACTGCTTTTTACTTGTAATGATCGGTAAAAGCATTTTATAGAGAGAGAAAGAAAGAGCAGCACGGGGCATATTATTTAAGAAACACGTCCTGTAAAACACGTTACATCAATTATCATTATTATATATATTAATTTGCTTAATTGTAGTTTATCTCATTTTATTTCACCAGATATGCATTCTAATAAATATTTCACTTTTTTTCTTATTCTTACTTTACTCGATTTTTCTTTCTCATATTTTTTTCGATGATGTATGAATCGGTAGCAGATGCATTAATGAACAAGGCGAAACAGCCTATATAACGCGAATGCAGTGAGCTGAAGAACGTTCGATAAATTAAAGAGAGAAAAGTGATCGCGCGTGCCGATAGGAAGGCAATTTATTTGTTCTCTCTTGTGTTAAAAAAAAAAAAGAGAACACTGGTCGATGAGCAGATTGTCGATTACGACTCGCTCGATGCAATGTGTTCGATTATCGCCCGAAGGCGACGATATCGGCGCCTACTTTTATTTTCCACGTCAGATTTTCTTCTCGGAGACGCCGTCGATAAAAGCAAGAAAACGAGAAGGGATACGGAAGGGGTGCATTTTCAACCTTCACTCTTTCTCTCTCTCAGCGTTTTCTTCTCTACGTTTTATCGCTTTTGTCCATGTTCACTTGCTCACAGTTCACCTTGCAAGTCCCTTTCTCCGTTTTCTTTCAGAGATCCCGACACTTCGCCAAAGAGGCACATAATAATAGAAATACTATTTTTATTTGACACACAGCGTCCGGTAGTAAAAGTCGTATCAATAAAGAGTTTATTTCTCAAAAGCTGGAAGAAAGTATTCGGTATGTAACTTTATAGTATTTTCGTAATATTAAAAAAATCATTTCTTTGCCAAGTTTCTTCTATAATTACTTTCATGTGTAAGCATCAAGTGCGCATACTTTGATGGTATCTCATATTTCTATCTTTTTGTGTATGCTTTTAGGAAGCTCGTGTTCCAGAGTAAACTGCACTTCCCTTTCGCTTACTCATGGACGTTCATGAGGAAAGCGTTGACTGACGATATTGCGGCGTTTATGAGCTCAGCCTGGAGCGCGGCCGCGGTCGCTTTAATGCACCATATGGGCCGGTCGCACGTCGAATGACCCACAGAGACTTCCTTCTGTGCGTTGCGGCGATTGACGACCTAATTACACAGCCCAGTGTTCATTTATGCGGACATTTGAATATTCATACACGCACCCGCGGCATCCCTTGAGTGCCCGGGCCGCCATTCGCAATGCGCCACTCGCGTAATTATTCACATGGCGTGCAACGCCACTAAACTCTCGTCGGTAAAGCAAAAAGACGAATAGAAAGTTCCAACTATCGTAACTGAACTTCATTCTAGGTACGATGCACCACGATGCGTTTTAGGATTTACCGAATCATTGTTCTAAATAAGAATGTGTACGAGAATAAAGTGTGACGGAAGCAACTGATCGAGAAACACCTCGTCGAGAGAGATACCATTACCGGTAAATCGCAGAGCGCGGGAATCGATGTCCGACCCATAAACCTCCTTGGCGATTTCACGGAGTAAATTACTTTATTGGCGCCCGCTCGCGTCCTTTCTTTCCGGGCAATAGAGCAGTTTTTGCACGCAATCGATCGCCGCCGTCTCGCTCGCACGCGGTCGAACACAACTGCAGCTTGTGTCGCCTTGACTTCTTTCTCGTTATCGGTCGTCGGGAAACCGCCATCGTCGGAGCGGTGATTCCGTCCGAACGTAGGAGCCGCTTATTTCATAGAGCAGTCCCCTGTACACGATCAATCGATCGATCGATCGATCGATCCATCGATCGCTCGGAGCCGTTACCCGCATTAAAGCGCATAACCCGTCGATCGGCGTAGCCGACGGGAACAAGGCGGACTTTCTTACCGAATTTCTTCCTACAATCTCCGACACCCGCCATTTCGCCTCATCCTGCCTGGTACATCGCTCGTTTATCTCGCAGCACGCGGTCAAGGATAATGCGCCTCGAATTCCTCTTTCGCCGCTCGTGTCCGCGCCGGCCGGGACGCCCGCCGTCATAAGTCCCGAAGAGTCGCCATTTGTTCGGGGCCGCGAGAGTTTTTCGCTTAATTTTTCAATTTCAGGATGCGAAGGACGCGCCGAGAAAAACGCGCACTCCCGGTGTCCGAGAGACAAGAAAAACGATTGCCGCGCAGAACGAACGCCTGCGATGATGGACGAGTGCTCTTTTTTTTCGTTAATTGATACCGAAAATGCCTGGTACCAGGCCGAATTAATTACAACGCATCAACTGAATTCTTGCATCAGTGACTTTTATGATTTAGTTAGGATCTGTTGACACGGTTCTTAATTCTCGACGATTTAAGTATCAGTAATGATATCTCGAATGAGAATTTTACTAAGGTAAACTTTAAAGCTGAAGAGCAAAGTTTTCTCTCATCTCTTCTCATTGCGGAAAATCAACAAAAATATTATTTTAGTGGAGTATATTAATTGAGGAGCTCAATTTTATTATTTATTTGCAGACTTTTTGCTTATTCTCATTTTTTAAACATCGATAGAAATTATTTTTTAATAGACATTTCGAATAAAAATAAGTTATACATATTACTTTTCAGTTAACCGTATCCATTTTATTGAAATTTTCATTCAAAATGCAATTATCAAAAATAATTCATCAAAAGTTAATTCATTAATTGAATAAATTTTAATTATAAAAATTATTAAAAAATAAAAGTTATTTCAACCAATTTCAGAATGTAAATTCAATAACTAAAAAAATTCATTATTTAAAATTCTCAATTTAATTTTAACTCTTTCAATTAAGAGCAAATACAATTTCCCGAAAGAGAGAGAGAGAGAGAGAGAGAGAGAGAGGATATTTCTAATAAAATTACTTATTCGAGAAATTGTTTGATATACAAGAAAACCTCTTTCAATATTGTAGCTATTCTAACTGCTGCTCCGCAAAGGTTTAACTGAAAAGCAATTGATGTTTCAACTTTCAATTAGGCGTCATTATGAAGTATTCGATATATATATATCACAATCGAATCGGTATACCAACGAGAGCAGACTTCTAGGTCAGGGGTCACAACAGAATAATAGCTGGCAGTCTGGCTTAAATTAAAAGTTGCGTTATCCGTCGTTGTCGGATTCATGACGCAGAAAGGTAGTCAGAGCGGAAATGAAACATTAATATTTTCACATTTATAAAAGCTTGCGGCGCAACGACACTTGGTACACAACACAAACGCGGCGAGTTTATAAAACGCGTATTTACGGAGACGCGAAGGCGATGAATTCTGTCATACCGTAACAGAAGAGGGCAATTCACTCGTTATTATTTTCGTTCTAGCTCCTCCTTTACGTGTGCGAGAGCGATTCACGCTCCTTCACGCTGTTTAAGTACAGACGAGACATGAACGAACGTAACTTATTAGTCTTATTACCCTCGACCCACATAAACGCATCTGCTTCTGTCCCGATCTACAACGGACAATCGCGACTATTCTCTTTATAATTCATGTCGTCACAAATGTCTCTGTTAGCGGAATAAGAGTGTCACTTGTTTATTCATCGATTGGATTAAATGTGCGAAAACTCGATAGTACATTTGAGAATCGCTTGTTTAAAATAGGGTTAACAGAGTGGAATTCGGGGAAAGTCTAAAAGTAGCTGCTCGACGAATAACTTATGAGCAATTTTGAAAAGTGACTTAAAATTTTACGTTTGTTTCTAAAAACAACAAAGAATATCGACAAAATCGCAAAATTTATCAATTAAATCTAAATGCTTATTTAATGACTGTTATGCCAAATTATAATACGGTGTATATATATATATATTTTATATATATATATATATATCTCGATCTTACACGTCGTAAATCTAAAGATAGTTCGTCCCTATTCTCATTCGTTCGCGACCACTCTTGTTGTACATTCGCTCTAACTCGCACTCACCCGGTTACATCGCGACACGGATGAAATCCGAATTGTAACTCGCCCCCGAGTTTCATCCCGCGGAACTTTCTAGGGGCCAATCCCTCGTAACGAAAATCCCTCTCGTAAAACTAATAGAGTAACTATTACGAAGTCCTACATCTCCATCTGTCTCTCTTTCTTCTTTGCTCTTTCCCTTCTCTCTCTCACACACACACACACACACACACACACACACACACATATACACACACTTTTTCACTCGCTCTCTCACTCCTCTCCCCCTCTTCCTCTCTTTCTCTATGATTCTCGTTCTGACTCTCGCTCACGTTCCCCAACGTTGTGAAATTTAATCAGAGTATAATAACCGTGACGTTATCGAATGCCGAGCACGCAACGGCTGCTATATCGAAGTGAACGAATTGCAACCGAACCGGGGTTACAGGGGTTGGTCAACGTTGTCGGTGAACGAACGCCTCATTTCGCGTTTTGCCGCGGGACTTTCTCGCGCATCGAATCCACAATAGAATTGGCTCGGGTAATTGAAACGCGGAGCTATTCTTCCTGTTCCTCGCTCGCTGGCCAAAGGAAAAGGTCAGTTCTATAGGAGGAAGATATAACGACATTTTTGTTTACATTTTATCATATCACAGTTATTATTTTCTGTGTATACATGCGAGTCTTTTCTCACCAAATTAATGCGTGAGACAATCCAAACTGTCGAGTAAAAGTTCGAGATCCGTCGGAAATCGATCCAGCTAACGATAAGCAAAAAAGAGGAAGATTCTAGGACTTGTACATTGAGTTTGGCATCGAAGGAATAAAGTTCAACTCAAAAGGAGCGTCACGAGGTTGTAATAAAGTTTATTGCGTGCGGCTTTCCGCTTTCGACGAACGCGATATCAACAACATTCACGAGAGAGGCGTCAGTTTTACAACTCTCGAGAGCTTAAAGACGGCGAAGGTGGACGGATCATTAGCATTAATAAACGGTTGGCGTCGAAGTTCGCGTCGTTTTAACGGCAAGGCGAGGACGGCGGACGCTTTTAGCGGAACGTTCTCGGTTGCCGACGCTGTTTTGTCGAATGATTCTTTGGTAAGTTGCACTCGAAACCGCCACGCCGCGCCGGCGGCATTTATATGCAACCTTGCGGTGGCTTAATGACGATGGTGGTTTCGCGAACGGAGGCGCGACGCCGATTTATAGACCGAGCAAAAAATTATCCGCGCAAAAACAAGTCGCTCGAGGAAATGAGAGATGTAAAGTCGCAAATTTAACTATCACGGTCAATCAGTTTTTTTTTTTTAAACATATAAAAGGAAATGAGTTTAACATTTACGTATTTAACAGTAAAAATCAAACATCCAGAATTTATTTTATATGACAGTTCCAAGCAGACTATATACGTACACTACATTTATTTATTCATATTGAATTTGTGCTCAAGATGCACATTCACAATTCTAGAGTTTTGCAGGCTTCATAAAATTTTACTGTTTCTTAGATGCGCAGCAATATATACGTCAAGGATTTTTTTTACTTTAAAATAATAGCTTGGACTCGGTACAAATTGCGATTCTTGCAAAAAGAGACACTTTGTGTGCAAGCTTCAATTGTGCGAAAAATAAAGAAATGCCGCCGCGATCCTTAAAGTGCTCAATGGTATAGAATAAATGGGACAAAGCTTTTAGAAGCTCCAAGAGCAGGCTATTTAATGGAGTTCTAATCTGGATACACATTCTTTTATCGCAGGATCTCCTGATATTTCAGCGATTCCGCGCGACAATTCGATTGCCGCCGCCATCTCTCCGACATAACATCTAAATGGAGTTCCATTTGTAGACGGAAACGTAATCTGCGTAATCGTGTCGCTAATTAAATTCCACGAGCTTTTTACGCGCATGTTTACAGGCATCCACTTGACATCTTTAATGAACGAACGCATCTAGGAGTTTGATTGCATCGAATCCTGTTTCGCACATGGAATAACTTGTCATATAATAAAACTTGCACAAAATTTACACAAGCTTCATAATACTTTTATAGTAAAATTATTTTAGAATTGTAAAAAATATCTCACACAAAGCAATCAATCTTATTTTTGATAACTGATTAAAAATATTTTGATTTCTATATAATTAAATATTATTTATTAACATATAATTATTAATTCAGTCGTTTTGTATTATTCATTTATATTGCTTTAGCTAGCTGTGTTACCTACCTTACATTATTACATCCCAATGTAAGCGACAAAAATTCTATCGGCAAAATTACAAGCTAATACACTCTCTCGTTTTTCGTCTCCTGTCATAAATTCTAGTTAATATTTCAGCGTCACTTAACTTACGTCGGCATATATTTCATATCGTGAACCTTCCAGCTCGGTGCATTGCCTGGATGCACTCTTATCGATCCGTCGATCTAGAGTAAAGAGCCAGATTTTGATCTCCGCACGTAACTGCGGGCGCCCACATTTACACACACACTAGCTATCTATCGCTGAGCGAATTAAACGCGTTATGCTCCAAGGCGGAAATAGAATACAAACCATTCCGTTGGCCGAATGGGCGTAATAAATTCGGGTGGGCAAACAGTCGACGAGAAGAAAAAAAAACGTACAACTGCGCAATTTATCACTCAGTCACTGACGGCAATTAATCTCTAACGACTGCGACTAATATTTATATTCTCTGGAAGAAACGTTTAGCACAAAAAAGAAAAAAAAAGAGAGAGACAAAGAGGGAGAGAAATAATGCGTTTCGATCGGAACTCGTTTGTCACTCGGAGCGATCGATAGCTCGCGAAAACGACGAAGATTTTTCTCGCGCGTGTCTGCGTTTCGTATACGCGTCTCACGATGCATCACGAAGTAGAAAGTCATGCTCTCCCCTCTCCCTCTCTCACGTTCGTGTACCAGGTCTCTTAAACGGCGCCTCATCGCGATGTTTCCGCACCTACTTTCGCGATAAATCGCACAGCGATAATGCACGTGTGCCGCGTTTCCCCTCACTCGGATAAACGCATTGAAACGTGGTGGTTTCGTGACCTGGAAAGAGTCTTTCTTTCGCATTCGTATTCGCGGCTGAATGAATTCTTCATTACGAACAAGATGTTTTTTTTATCTACCTCGTACCATCGCGTTTTAACGGTATATAATTAGCAATAATTAGCAAATATGGGAAAAACAAAAGAATAATCAAATCTTGCAAATTGGAAAATTTTTAATTAATATAACATTTGTTTTAATTTTTCTTTTTTCGAAGAAACTAACGACTGTGCTCAATATTTTAAGCAGTGTAAAAAAGCAACAATATCGTCCTAGCAACAATGTACATATTTAAACGTTTTTGTTTCTTGCAAAGCCATTAGCGAGATTGAGGTAATCAACGCACTCTATCGATGTCCGAGTTTCGGTACGTCAGAACACATAGCCGTCAAAGGACACGGTTCGAGCTTTGACGGCATTACGTATGTAATAGAATGCTGTGCACGGCAGCAAAGCTTCGTTCGGTGCACGCGAGAAACTTCCGGGATTGCGAGTAATCTTGTAACGTCCCTCTCGAAGATGAGGGACTGGCGAGCATACCGAAGTGCCAAGTCACGAGAGCGGCGAATTTTACACAGACCACCGCAACGCCAGAAACACCATAAATCATTAACTCTCAAACTGGTCCGTGACCGACATTATGACATCGACGATGTTGCACTTAGCGCAAGGTCTTGTAACTTGCAACACGTAAGTGTATTTGGATATTACAGTGAACTAGGACGAACTGACTTACTGCCTTGGATGTCGCGACTGTAAATGCGAGAAATGCATTGGACGTCATTTTTATATTGTAACATGGAAGATAAAAATACATTATTAAGCGCAATTATAAATTACCGAATTTCGTTAAATTATATTTAATTTTTTACATCTTATCTTAAGTACAGAGATAATTTAACAAAACAAAAAAATAGTGTTTATAAATTTTTTCAAGGACTCCTCGTTATCCAGAAAGAATTAAATGCATCATTAGTGTATCTCGAGCTCTTTAAGACGCAATTAAAGCACACTGAATACCCGTTGAACTGAGCAACGCTAAGCGAGGCAGATCGACAACACATCATGCAGGTGCTTCCGTAAACAGGCGTTTTTCGAGCCATCAGTGCATTCGATCGTAATTAATATCGACCCTACTGGATGTGATGTCCGTTCGAACTGGCCATAATATCAACCGATCAACGATAATGGCAGCTATCTTACTGCAAATAATGCACAGTTCGCCGCGCTCACCGCATTGTTGACGGATGAAACGATGAAAAGAGAGACAGAGAGAGAGAAAGAGAGGACGCGGTCGAGAGAGACCTAATAATGGAAACACAAAGCTCTCGATCGACACAAATACACACACGCGCACAAACGAGAGCTACGAGTGCAATGCGATCCCGTTCCTTGGTTTCCTCGCCGTGACATATCACGAAAGGTTTCGCCATAATACCGATTATACACCGCCGCTCCGCTCTTATTATAGCGGTCGAGTTAAAGGGCAATCCTCCCAGCGCGCAAATTGGAGCAGTTTTGCGAAAGCAATTCGTATCTCGAAAGAGAATCGTACAATCGCTGGATGCTGTTCGACTATTCAGGAGTCGTGAATAATGTTGACGAAAGATTGCGAATTGCAAACAATCCTTGAATAAAGAAGACTCTTTTGAATAGATGAGATACTGATAATTACGTAAGTGATGATATGAGCAAGATTTGTTTTAACGAATTAATGAGTTGTAGATTTGGTATTTTTCCCGCTTGAAAGATTGTTTTAATTCATAATATATACCTACTGTATATATCATTTACTGCAAACACACAAAAAAAAAACACTTGATATATTGAGACGTGTTCAATTACCTTTCAGATACCTGTTAGACTTTTACGTAATGTATTTGCATACACGAAGCCACGATCTCGAACATGTTCAGAGCGTAAGGGTTAACGAGCCTCGCCACAAATTACTAGTAGGACGACTAATGGCGTCGAAGGTGAGTCGAAAGTACGACAGGTGCACGTGCAAGCGACTGTGTAAATAAAAATTTTAAGGATTATCCTGTCGCAAACGAGACACACCCTGATCCACAGTATCTTCGTGGAGTCTTCTCTCTTACTCTCTCACTATGACGGAATTTGTGTCGAGCGAAGAGAAAAAGAAGAAGCGAGACGTCGATGGTAGAAGCCTCGAATAAGTATCGTTTTCTATCTTTAGAATTATAAATTAATGACACGCGCTCCTTTGCCGATGATAACAACGATTTACGAGCGGTTCGCGCGCGCCGTGAGTATGTTTCGACGTTTTAGATACGATCGGTCTTATCTGCAGGAACGCCTGGTACTCCGTATTCACCCGGTACTCGGGAGTACGCATGGCATTATCGCACTGTAAAATTACGCGGAGAAGTGCCGCATTTGAAGCAACGACGCAGCGAGAAGGAGAATTACGGCAGGAAAGACATCCGGATTTTTCAACTAAGTTTGAATCATCCTCTTCGCGTTTATTAATAGTGTAATAATGTGAAAGCACAAACTTTATATCAAAACGTCATTTCCTTTATGTTGTTTTTTACAAAAATGTAATTCTTTAAAGTATATACTACAATACGTAATTACATGTATAGATATATTTATTTTTTATTTTAAACATATTCCCATGAATTGTCATTCTCCATAATTTTCCCGCCATTTAGTGAAAAGTTTACAAAACGATTTGCAGATGGTATTAACGGGAGAGCTCATCAAAACGTCATAATTCATCGAGATATCAAAAGTACGATTAACGAGTCGAAATAATTCATGTTTTTGAGGACGCGAATTTTGCATTTCTCGGCGAATTTGCTTTTTTGCGAGCGCCGGTGCCGAATGACTTTCCAATAATTTTGACAGGTCGGATTATTCAACGTGGAAGAAGTTACGAGCCGACATTACACAGGTTTTTCGTCGACGTATTCCGAGAACGTAGCGGTGATCGTGCAATATTCAGAGACGCGGAAAAATCGCGCGAGTCGCGCGTGTGGCATACGGGCGAGCTTAAACATTCAGTAATTACGCGCTTGTGCCGCGCGCGGTATTTTATGACACGCGCGCATTCTGCATCCAGCAACACCCCATCGACATAACGGGCGATACCGAGCGCACTGTACAGCCGGGAACAACCGACCGACTTGGTATTATTTTTAAAATCACGCAAGCTTAATCTCGAAACACGTAGAGATTTGAAAGTTTATTAAAGTGGCCTTTCAAAAAGATATAAAAACAGTCAATCCTTGCTCTCGCGAGAAATAAGATTTATCTTTCAAACGCGGGAACTTCAGATCAAGGCGTTTCTTTATTTTATTCATTGACAAATAGATTGGCAAATTTATAATAATGTGATTTACTTGCAACGATTTTGAGAATAAGGTTACAAAGGAACTTATTTTTATTTAGATTTATCTTTTATTTAGATTTATCCTAAATTATTTCTAATTTTCATCGGAAAAAAACGCACTTGTATAATACTTGGAAAGAATATTGACGTTTAAGCTCGCTTTAACTGTTCTTACACCGTCTTCGTGAGCCGCCACTATGAAACCTTGTTTTCCGGTTGTCAAGGTAAATAAAGCGCTTTGTGTTTTTGGATAAGCTCTGAAAGGACGAGTTAAAGCGATACCTTGAAGAACGGCTTACGCTCGCATTATACGTCCGCAAGCTCGTCTTTCTTACTCAGAAGCTCATTTTAAGTTCTGACTGTGCATACATAGACCTGTGCACCGAGTAACAATTGACAGCAAACAAAACACGAAAAACGAGAGGAAAGAAAAGGTAAGAAAAAAGGTAAAAAAAAAGGTGATATTCTACACCTAAATTATGGCAGTCAATTTTTTCCATTACACTTTTTATCTTTTAAATTTAAATATGTTTTAAATTTATTATATAAAATAAATTTGTTTACATTCATATATCCCATACAAAATAACCTTTAAAATAAATCCATTATTAAACCTTTTAATATCCATTTATAATTTTTTACATAATACTGAATGTATCGTTGTAATGGGGTTACTCGTAAATCGAATAGTAATCAAATAACACTGAATCTGTTGTTTTTGTTTCTCTTTGTTAGTAATATAAAATATTTATATTATTAACCATTCTAAATACAAATAATTACAAGGGAAAATAAGTTAACGCCTATATATCTACCAATGTAGGTTAATTTTTATTATCTCATCTTTTTTCCATTCTTAGCGCACATAATAATCGTAAGTTAAAAAATCCGTGTCAAAGTAGTTCTAAGTCTAAAAGAATACCTACACATTTTTATAGATTTGTCCAATTTTAAATAATTAAGAATATTGTTAATTTGTCATTATTTAAATTTAAATGCTATTCAAATATCGATTAAACTTCGGAACACGGGATGACGCGTCTAAAGTTACTCTTTTTATAGCGTGAAATCTATATTTGTTCTGAAAAGAGATGAGTGTCGGATATTCCGATTCTTCTCGTTTTATTGATTGTTACTGACGACACGACCAACATTCACCATTTAGTACACTTCTATCTCGTACGTATAAATTACGAGGACGAGGACGAGGACGAAGAGAACGATGACTACGACGAAGTGCTCCGTCTATTGCTTATGCAGAAGGCAGACATGTACGTGACCGCGACCACGTCGTTAATTTCGCTAAGTACCAGCCAAAGTCGGACTATACACGCCTACATTGACCGCTTCATCTCGCGTTAAGTAATTGCCAGCCGATGGGAATTACAATCGCAGTCATTCATCATCGTCCTGAGGCATGACACGCGAGAGACATGGAAAGAGATGGACAAGCGTGGTTTGTAGCGGCCATACAGGATGTTCGGCGATTGGCTGTAGTTAGTAACCTTATCGATTTTTTTTTCCAACGGAAGTTCCATAACGCAAAATAATTCGAGCCGAGAAAAATTCAGAAAAATCTTTCGATAAAAGCGTTTCAATAAACAAATAACACAAAATACTATTTTTTATGTCATTTTAAATAAAACATGATAAAATCATAATTAAAAAATTTATCATGTTTATCAAAATATTCATATCAAACTGATATGGTTCAGTAAGCTTTTAAAATTGCTGAAAATATAACGCTATTTAAATATTCTCGCTCTCTTTTTTGTCAAAAATTTCAAATACGAATACAAAGCCAAAGCTACAAACAAAAGTATTCGCGATGCAAGTTTAAATTTACATCGCGTGATGAGATAGAAATGTTTCATTCGCGGCAATATTAATTTTCAACGAAACGTACGTTTTGTTATATTTTTCTATAGTAAAATCCATTTTAATTTTTGTAACGAAGGGAATGAAGAAATCATCCGTTCACATCTACTATACGGCAGCACCCCGTATGTGGAACGCACGATAGCTGTATACGTGGTTATTATGAGTGAGATCTGTGCCCATATATGATAACTGTGCCGCTCTCCAGTTATGCCTCCTCTTTCTCATCATAACCGTATATACATATTTATGCCGCTGTCGTGTATCCGTTCAACAGAAGAAGTAGCAGAGAGAAAGGGAGAGGGAAGTAAGAAGTGCAGACAGATCGATGATTTAATAGACATTTACAGTCTGTAATGTGTCATTTTCATTGTGTTTTATATATGAGAAAGCAAAATATATATATATATAATACAATATTATTGTTATAGATAGTAGTATAAAATATAAGAATGTAAGGTGAAAAATGAGAAAGGGAAAGTTTGTTACATTCCAATCGAAAAAGTGTTTTTAAGTTTCTTTATATACTTTTCCGTTTTCCATCTTCTATATAAAAATTTATCGTAACTCTTTCGAAGCCTCTTACGCGATAATTATTTGAAGGTCTTAATGCTGTTAAAGATTCTCTCTCTTGAATCGGTTTCATTAATTATTCGAATGTCGAAAGATCTAAAATTAAAGAGGAAGTACCAGAGCTTCCGCTTTTGCATCCGATTGAAAACCTTAAGGACGAGCAAAAGCCACGACGAAGCCGCTCAGCTGTCCCATTTCGTTTATTTATCACATCCACTTTCTACATATGCGGCAGTGTTAGGAAAAACGCCGGGAATGTCGTTTGGAATTACGAGAAACGCGCTCCATGCTGCGAATGCGATATGCGGAACACACGAGCGTGTTTTATGCACAAGGGTGCGCACACGGGCGTGTAGGGTAACGTTAATGCACACGTGTTGTCGCGTGCACGTGTCGAGAGCCTAATTCAGAACGCGGCGAAGCGTGGCTTAATTCTTTGCGCATATCCTTATGGAGGTGTTCTGACGCTGAAAACACACGCTTTTACGCGATTCGTGAGGATAAACGAGCGGCAAGGATATGTAAGAGCGTCTGCACGCGAGAATAAAGTTGCATGCATAAATGCTGCTTTTTCGACACTGTCATTCTTCAGCGCGACCAAGTTATTAGCAACAGGTGAACAATGGGGTGTATTTCGCGCGAAATGTCACCCTCGCGTGTCACGGTAACGCAATAATACTAAATATACCAGATCCAACGAAAAGACTACTATTAGAAAGTAGCGAAATGCAAAATTGGTTTTTACTCGTTGGAAATTGCAATGTTAAATATGATATTTTGACAGAAATATTAAACGGTCTAAGATATATATACAAAACCTTCATTTGTATTAAAAATAAAAAAATTTTAACGCATTATAAATAAAAAAATAATCTATTGTTAAAAAAAAAAAATTTATATAATTCGGACAAAAATCTTTACTCTTCGGCCGAAAAAAAGAAATATTTTAACTTTCCGGAAGTTCTTATTTAACAAAACTTAACCTGAAATTCGATAAAAATTCCCTTTTTAAAAAGTTGTTCACGCAAGTTACATTTGTCAACAATATTAACTAAAATACATTCATATTGTATGTGAACAATGGAGCTCAAAATGCAGATTGCGAACTATTTCCGCCGCGTAATACGCGCGCGTTAATTAAAATAAATGGGTACGAAACGATGTTTGAATTTTGTGCACTGTTTCGTAATTAATGTCGAATCGGGCGAATATTGATCGATAAAAGCGTCGGCGAATATTAATCAGTAAAATTTTCAGAGAGAGACAGAATGGCTGTTATATGCGGAAACTTAGATTTCACTCCGACTACGCGATTGCAAGCGCTCACCGGCCATAAAACGTCGATGCTGCTTTGAAACAGGCTGCACGTGCATTTCCGTCTATACCGGTGCATCCACTTTGTTGGCGCGAAAGCGAAACCTGAACAGTTTCTCGTGCGGACGTCATGGAAGGAGGGTGAATGACGAAACGCGCACTGTACAGACTTTTCACTTGTCGGAGCACATCAAATACAATATTTTATAAATATTATTTATAAGTAAACACAATTTTTTATTAAACATTTTATTATTTTTATATTATTTAATTTACTTATATTTAATTAATTTGAAATGCAACATGTCTGCTTTTACTAAAAATGTGTAGTGTTTATTTATTCATCCGCTTATATTAAGCAAAAGCTGCTTCTACACATTAAATTCGTCTTCCTGCCACGTGTGAAACTCACGATAAAAATATTGGAACGTTAGAGCGGTACTTTTGCTATTTATTTACATTACTGGTCGACTATTATTTTTTGCGACGCCGGCCTGTCCACGTTATTTGTTATTCATGTTACAACCGCGACTTAACCGCACTCTTCTCCAGCCGCATAGACGTGGAAATCTTAAAGTGTCTCGATAATGATCATCTCGTAGAATATCAACATCGCTAGTACGAGGTACAGAAAAGTTTCTTACACTTTAATGCAACGTTTCGTCACTGAACTGCTAATGCCGCAAGAATGTACAATTTTCATGGTGTAATACGAATGTCCCCGGAATTGTCGAGACAAACATCTAACATTTCACGAAGGCGAATATTATTTTTCCATTCAAAAACAATACGTATTTGTTTTCACGAGAAAATTTCATCAATTACTATCGCTTGTTATTGCGGTTTGATAAATTGCAACGAATTAATTTTTTCTCTCGTGCAATATTTTTCCGAGCAAATATCTTATTAATGCATTTATATTTTCGCGTGTTTATTACGGTAGAATCGTTTCGGAAAATACCGCAGAAAAATAAATCGAGTTCATCAAACGCTCTTACATTACAGCTATATATTGTACATACATACATATGTATATCCATATAACATAAATATTTTGCATTCGGTGCTGTGTGGTATACGTTCGGTCGACGGCAATTACTGAATTTACGTAACTCGGCAGCCCACAGTGCCCGCGCGCACGTGCAATTTATTATCGTGCGAGAAGCTCCAGTCCGCGGCATTGCGCAACGCGCGTGCACTCGAAAACCTGATTTTCCTGTTAAGGCGACCGCAAAGTGACTTACGACGAAACTGGACGCCGCGCCGCCGCCGCCGCCGCCGTCGTGGTTTAAAATCACCGTCACGTAGCGTAACATCAGTAACATAGTGGATGCCAAAAAACAAGAAGAACGAATAAGAAACGCCTCTCGCCCTCCCCTTCTTCCCATTTTCGTCTCGCGAATAAATCACTGATATCGTTCCCTGCGTCGCGATCTCGCATCTTCCTTCAATGTCTTAATCCTCTCTCTGAAACGAGAGAACCTTTGTGTATAACTATATCCTACACTTGTAACATATCAAAAAGATCTTTATCGATCGTGCAATTTTGAAATTTTTATTTTCAAATTTTTCCTTTCGTTCAGTTGTATATATCTATTCTGTTATTCTATTTTATTCTATTGCACTCTACTTTATTACGCTTGTCTGCTATTTCTCACTGTCGACGCGCAACAAAATATTTCGCAGAGTTGATGCTCTTACCGTAACGCAAAGTTTGAAAGTGGCACAACAGTGGCGTCATTTTTCCAGACTCCCCTTCGGTTACGACAATTTGTTCTTAATCAAGGCTTTTCTGTCTTGTTAACGATCGTCGCGCAAATGTAATTACAATGTATCGGTATCGCTAGAAAGCAGCGTAATTGCCGGATAATTGCGCAGTGATTGTAACGCCAACACGCTTTCCTACTTCGCTAAAGGGACACACGCGCGCAAACGATATACGATTTGCCTCGGAGCGGCATCGCGAAATAGACGTGCTGCAAAAAGTCGCAAAAGTGAGCAATCGGTTTAAGGAATTCTTTTATAAAGCTACAACACTCGCACTAATAGCCGATCAGGTCTACCGGTTTTAAATCGAGATCAAAGCCCGCAATTGCTTTCGTTTGATCGGGCGCCGTATCTCACTACGTCACTATATCACCGAACATTCTACGCGGTTGTACACACGCACACACCGAAAACAACGTGGAAATCGAAGCGTGGAATTGCTTAAGCAGAAATCGTGGAAAGGAAAAGAGGAGAGAGAGAGAGAGAGAATGAGATACTGTCTTGCGCTCCTCGCGACGTTTGCTACGCTCCATTAATTTTATTACGGAGCCCAAAGAGCGCGAATTCTCGTAGCGATCGATGTAGAGAGAGCGTAGCAGTTTCTCCATCTTTCCACGTGTATCTCCGCCGTTCCTTTCCTTTCCTTCTACTTCATCTCATTCTCTTCCTCCTCCATCTTCTCGCGTGTGCAGATTACATCGAGTTTAACCAAATTCGCAACTAAAACGGACATCGCACAATGTCCCTTGAATTTCGCAACTAACTACTCTCTAACTCACCACCGAGTGATAACGTAACAATGCTGACACATAACGATATCGGATTATTAGCATAAAAATGACAATATTCGATGTCGCGCTTATCATTGTTTTATTGTTAATAACGGCGACTTTTTTTACTACAGTGTTCAAGAAAAAAGTTTTTTCTTTAGTGAATATATCTTTTCAAAGAAGATTTCTGACAGTAAAATAAAAAATATCTTTTACTCAATCTTATCACAATCTTATATAATATAAAATTAAATTAGCAATATTTAAAGGATAGATCAATAATCGCTATTTCCTCCCTTTGAATTAAATGAGACTGTTATCTTGAGACAAAAGTGACACACATGTAAATTTAAGTTTATAATATATTCTTACGTTTAAAATAAACCTTTACCTGGTGCTACAATGTGTGATACTAGCGCCACAGTATTTGACACGAACCTGATCAAAAATTACTTTATTCTAGATTAAAAAATTTTCCATTTAAGAATAAAATAGAAATACAATAATAGATCGAAGAGCAACAACGTTGATTCCGAAAATCTTCTACAGACTTGACTTTAATCACTAATTCTTGAGTGAGTTTAAAATAAAAACTATCAAACGTCGTTTTCGTAGTATATGTGTAAAATAAAAGAAACAATATTTAAAAAAAAATAATTATAATTATTATTGAAAATCAATTAACTAATTACTTTTATTACATTATTAAATGAAAATTATTAAATAACAAAAATCACAATATCTCTCTCCTCTGTGAATGTAACTGTGCTTGTAAAATAAGGAAGCTACTTAGATGTGAGTCGACGCACTCGTTTTATACCGAGGAGTAGCAATTGTCGATTACGGACGGCAAAGAGATGGAGATGCACTTTAGCGTCACGGCTTTAAAATAAACGCGCTCGCATTTACGCATACATTTATTTGACGGCGTGCCGATCGTCGATATACAAGACGATGATATGCTCGCATTAATAGGCCGATATCGATATAAGTATCGGCACTGATTGCTACACGTTCCCCCATAGCGACCGATGCTTATCACTTCAGCAGCAGCAGCGGTGGGCAGGTGAACAGGTTCGTTTTATCTCGCGCATAGTCGGCAACGCGTATCACAGTGCACCTAGTGTAATGCATGCAAATCACGTCGCGCAAATAAAAAAACTTTTATAATCGGTATTGATGGACACGTCCGGCAGCGTGTCGCTTCCTGCGTAACACGATATCTCGGATTTTGACGTGCTCGTTGACAGTGCACGTCCCTGTTGATCTACGATATTCGACAACAATGTAGACGTAACCCGTCCCCATCGAATCGTGTCGATTAAAGTCGTAGATGACGATTGCATTTTCCAGAACGAGAACGCGCCAAAAGAGACGGTTTTGTTCATTCGTTATGCATTAAATTACGTTAATCCCTTCAAATGTATTATTCTTTAACCAGACATTCTATATTCATACATCGTCGAGATATTCTTCCTACTTTGTAACTTTCACAAATACCTAATTGCTCCTGCGTAAATAAATTATAATGTATGTATACATATACACTAGATATTTCTAACGTATAACACATTTCTATTTCGATGAGATTTATTTTTTCTGTTTTTAACACAGTAGATGTAACATTTTTATATCCAATTTCTTATACAATCCAAACTTGCGTTTCTACTGAAAATCCTTTTGCGAAATCAATTTTGCAACTTCTATTCGTTTAACGCAGCACGTGCAAATAAAGCACTCTCTCTACATGGTAATGGAATTCTCTATGGTACCCACCGGAAGCTGGGATTATTAGAAGATGCAGAACGAACCACAAGAAATCATCTCCCTCTCTCTCTCTTCCTTCCTCTGACGAGCGCGTGATCTATGATGGCTCATCGTGGAAACGTAGATTAATGGATCTCGTTGATAAGCACGCAACGTACGTACGATCCGCAAAATCGAGAGCTTGCCCCTCGTCTTATCGTATTTGTGTTGCTCGTTACGTTTCATTATACGTTTCTTGCGAATGATACGTCGAACGAGCCGCTCGCTCGCTGCGTAGCGGAAAGCAACTAAGGAAACGTACAGTAATGGTGCGTAAAAGGGATTGGAGTACGGGATTAAAGGGCTGGAAAAAGATACAGAGTGACTGAGCATAACCGAGTAACCGCTTCTTCCTGGTGACCAGCAGGGTTAACGGAATGCTTCTCGAAGCGAGCACGAGTGAGTCAGCAAGTGAGTACTTAATTTAGGTTCCGATTCGCCCTCCGATCTTGACTTACAACGATTATTACATATACGAGATTCTGCAAGTGATACCTCCAACAGGTTTGACTCTCAATGATGAAAAGATATGATCGAGTCTTTTCTCGTGCAGATCTCGCGAAAATGTAGTGCCACGTATAGTCGACATTTATTATAACAAATAAATCGAAATTAAACATTAGCTTGAGTGAAAAAGCCAATGTAGACCTTTCTCTCGATCTACCTGAAATTTTGTCTATCCAACTATTCGCCGTGTTAGCAAACCGTTTCGAAAAGGCACTGAAAAGTCGATAACTAGAAAACGGAATATAGATGCGAGGCTATGTATTTATAGATACTGTTGACTATTTATTAGTTTGTCAATTTACATTTCCTAGGGACTATGCGAATAGATAAACTCTCTACTATTTTCAATATTACCAGACTTATTATACTTCGTAGAACTATTATGGAACTTTTCTGCGAAAGCAATTTCCTCGCGCGATTACGTCCTGTCATTTATGGATCAATTTTTTCGAAGTCTGCAAAATCTTTTACCAATCGCGCACCGATATATTATTTCTCAGTTTGTCCATTAGCTCCCTTAAAGTTTGGTAAAAAAAACTTTGGTCCACTTAATTCAAAACAGGTCGTTAAAAGATTTAATTATCATTATTATAATAAATTATCATAAATTAAAAACTTATTGGACCCATTGCCGTCAATGAGTTTCACTACTACTTAATATTTAAATTTCTTAATACTTTTTTTTCTATCATATTTTCTTTGAGGTAAATGATACCTTGATTCTCATGTCACGATCAAAAACATATTCACATTTTTATTGCATTCCAAGAGAAACTGCAGTGTTTTTGAAAACAACCATGTAATAAATATATTTTATTCCACAAAAAGAAAAAGCTTCACTTATTCAGATGCGTCGCGATAGCGCAAGATAACCCCGCGCGATAAAATATTCCATTCATATATTTAAATGAGAGCATTCACACATCACGATGGTGGCAGAATGGGATAGGTCGGGTCAGCAGGAAACCAGACCGATTGGTGTGAATGTGCTCTCATTTAAATATACGAACGGAATATTTTACCAACCATTATCCTGCTCATCCCGTCCAATCTCAATAACGAAAATAATCGTGACGTAAAGACGAAATCGTATCCGATTCAGTCGATATAATTGATATCCTTCAATTATGCTCGCATTATATTCCTTTAATAAAATCACAGATCGGAGCTAGATTCTTAATTTTTTTAATAATAAAAAGACATTAAAATAATATACGTACATGTCTAATATTCATTCAATAAGTTATATCTTTCTCGTTTATATCACTAATCCTCTGTGCGCGCGCATTACAGTTAGTATAATTATACTATACATTTATATTAGACTTTATCACGTGTATTTATAATGAATTTCTTAGGAATGTTTAAATTTATATAACTTTGTACTACTATTGCAAAAAGTTTTACCTGTGAAATAAAACCCACGATAAAACAAATATAAGATACATATTTCAAAAATTTTAATTAAAATTAAGTTTCTAAAATTTTACTATTAGATTTAGAATAAAATTTTGATTGAAAATCAAATATGGTAATTATACATTTTCTACAAATAATATATCCTAATGGTTCTCATGCTAGTTGAAAATCGACTCTGCCTCATTCTAGAGCAGAATTTTTTCCCTCTCGCGTGAAAGCGCGGTGAGATGCAAATGCGGTCCCCTCGGTCGAGGAATTCATCGTCTGTTAAAGCGGATTGGATCCACGTCGTCGTCGTCTGCCATCGGCGATGAAACACGAAATTGCCGCTGAATGGAACGGTAATGAAACGAAGGTGATTGCGCGCGATACGCGACGAATACAGCGAGAATGGACGGCGACGGGCAACGATGGAGGTGGCGGCGGCGACGACGTCAGTGGATGCTGCACACCTGATAATACAAGAGTGTATGCAAAAGAACTGAGAGTGCGCAACGCCATGATGCATTACTACATATGAAACCCGCCATAATTTGCTCGCGCGAATTATTTCCCGTGCGCGCCAAACATTACGAACGGAGCATTAACGGCGGCACCGTATTTCTTAATACCGGTAAGCGCGACTGTAAACATTGTCATGCAATGTAATAAAACTAGAAAATAATAATGTTTCCCCGTTGAGAAACAGATGCTAAGATACGATCAGCCATAGGGATACAAATCACATCAACTTTGCAAATTAAATTAGATTAGCGAGATTAAATAATACATATTCATGAGTTAGAAGATTACAAAATTATTCTAGTTTAATAAATTATTCAAGAGAGAAATTATATATTAATTAATTTAAGAGAGAAAAATAATTATTTTGATAATTATTGTTTTTAAAAGCTTATTTTTGCTGAAACAACAGTCTTTTAACATTCATATTATTACGCAATTTCTTTTCCATTTCTTATTTCATAATGACTCGGTATAACATGGCGTAGTATACTTTAACAAAGCAACTGTTTTTTTAAAGAAAAAAGATGTTTTAAAATGTTAAAATGGAGAAATGTTTAAATCTCATACATTTGCATTTTCAAAAATAAAATTTTTTATTTCAATGAACGCTCTCTCGAAGTCTTTCTTATTTTAGTGAAATGTGTAGCCGTTGACGTGTTAGGAAACGCACAAGGAAACAGCCGCAGGGACGCATTCGAATTCTGCACAGGACGGTTTAGAGGCGGCGAGCACGTGTGGAGGGATTGAGAGGGAGAGGGATTAATTAAAGCGGAGTTTTTCGACCAACGGCGAAGAATTACAACGAGAAGAACGCCCGGGAGCTTTAAGAGAAACGGCGCGGGCGTAAAGCTCAGTGCTTTACTGTGTCTGCTAGCGGTGTTAGAGGCAGACGGGGGAAGTTATACGTACTTCGTCGACATAGGAAAGTAAATCATGGCGTTTACGTTACTACGATACTTTCTCTCCCAAATTTTTCAACGTTGGAAACTTTAAGTCGCCGTAGGGTAAGTATAAGTGTAATTAGCGAAGAAACGTTATGTAATTAATTAATTTTTTTTTTTTTTGCACAGTCGTGGGTGCACGAGTACTTTGTAAAATTATATTTAATAAAAATCTGTGCAGAAAATTTTTAAACATTTTCATAAATAATTACCCGATCGTCCGTATCACAATTAATTGAATTTTGATTGTTATATTCTCGTGTCGTTCTTATTCGATATTACATACCATACATTACGTCGCAATGCCTACTTGTTATTAAATACTGCACGATCGTCATGTGTAGACATTGTTCGATAGAGCCAGTCGATACACATCGTGGCGCGAATAATAAATAACCTATCTATCCGCGCGGCGCATTTAACATTTTTCGCTTGCTCGCTCGTCTGAATAAAACATGAGCCGAGGCATTAGCGTACTTAAAGTATAATGCTTTCTCGCCGGTGAGTAGTCACACGTGGAAAGCCAATGATACAAAGCAGCTGGCGGAGTTGTCTACCTCGCGGTCGACACTCGAGTCGACGTTTCGTTAAATCGACAGACAGAGATCCAGAATCGTGACGTGAGATCGACGCGAAGCGCACATGAGTTAGCATAAATCGCCGATGCAGCTTCATCACGATTTGCATCGCGTCGCGCCCATGTTCTGATTTCAGATAATTCCAGCCGAAATCCGATCCAGGGCGGATAAGTCGATTTAAACGCTACGAACGTCGCGAATTTTTATCGCGCGATACGACTAGAACGAGGAAAAGCGGCTCTAGCAAAAGCTCCGTAAAATGAATTCACGATTGATAAGCGTTATCGCGTTTTGTTTTTCAACCTTGGTAAACTCCAATGAAGTCGAGATGAGTTCGCGGAACATGACAACGCAAACAACGAATTGATAATGGCCACCGCATTTTATGTTCCCCGTGCAGCTCTCGCAGTCATAAATCTTGCGTGTGCGCACGTGCGTCATGTGAAGACGAAGAATTAAAACCTCAGCGTCAACGATGGCACGCGCCTCGAATAAAGTAGCGCATACCAAACCGATCGGAATAATTCAGCATTTGCTTTACGTTTAAAAGTTCTTACACACCGATAAAATGGAGGGCTGCAATGTTTTCCACGCTCATCCGGTTTCGGACTACGTCCATTTACCGTTCATCCCCTCCCTTCAATCGTTGATCGATTACATTTCTAAATGTCTGCTCTGCGAGAAAACCTTGATCATCAAACAGAGAAGTGTTCTAATATTGATGACGTCAAATAAGCATTCAAAAATACTCTAAATTAGAGTTTTATAAATTATTAGAAAATATATGCTAATGATACAATTTTATACACATAAATGTTTTCGTTATCTCCAACACTGTTAAATCTAGTGTTAAATTTAAACTAATGTGAGTCAATTTAATACTATATAGTGTCAAATTAATACTGTACAGTGTTAAATATAACCATTGTTTTAATATGAAATAACGATATATTTATTAGGAGCAGTGGCGTCTCGTATTAGATTAAATTTGACATTACAGATTTAACAGCGAAAAGAGAGATCGATTTATTTAATTTGGTATTCTTGTCCAGCAGTTATTCGTAAAATTGAATTCTATAAATTCATATTCCAGCATATGATATAAGAAATCATTTATGTTACCAACCTGTTTGGAACCTTCGATTTTCCAATAATTCACTTGGCTTCGGAATTGCGTTTCCTAATAATAACCTAGCCGATGAATCACCGACGAGAGAAAGCGCTCGCGATTATTTATAGAGCATAAAATACGACTCGTGAAATGGGAGTAAACCGATGGGTATAACATAGTAGTTACATAAGGCTGCTTTTCGCAATAGCGTTACCTTTCCCTGCCTAAGAACAAAGATTTCATTGTCTCAGGAATCCACCGTTATTGCATCAATATGCAATCATCGTTCGCTTAATCAATTCGAATGAAAGGCGGGTATTGTCAGAGAAGCCGGCAATGCAAACGCGATTCACTTGTCGCCCATATCTCATGGATAACGAACAAACCATTTCTCAAAATTAATTCCTCTAGTCATCTCTTATTGACCCTGAAGCTTCAAACTGTCTGATAATATCATTAGTATATACATGGCTAAAAATATCTTTAATATATTTACTTCTAAGAAAAATAAAGATATAAAGATAAAAAAATTCAGTAGATCTTCAGAAGAGAGAAAAAATATGCTGAAAGCTTAAAATTATGAAAACACGATTTTTAAATAAATGAAGTACGGATAAAATTTTAATAAGAAAATATATAAATGTGTAAAATTTTAAAAATGTATAAAATAACATAGATCTTTGATATTAACTTCATTTCTGTTTAAAAGGAAGGTTTATACAAAATTGCAGCAATGCTTCAATAATTTAATGTAACATTTTGCTTCGTTATTATATTGTTTTCACATAAATTCCACTTATTAATTGCATTACTCACAAAGTTTGTTTTTCCAATAATTATAATCAAATATAGATAGATTAAACTGATAATTCTAGATTAATCTTATCCGTACCTCTTTGCTGCAGGAACTGATTCTTTGCCTGTCAATACCATACTTGTCTTAATATAACTATAGCACGAAGTCTCGATCTATCATAAAACATAATAATTAGATCCTCAGTTTAATAAACCAGACGATATCTTCATTATCTAGCGATTATCATCGTTTCGAGAATACAAAAAGTATTTAAATTAGTAAAAGGCAAAAGTAAAATTCCTAAAAAAAAGACACGCTCGCTCGAGCAGGTCGAGTATTGCTGGAGCAAAAAAAAAACGACAGAAAGAAGAAAAAAAAAAGAAGACGAAGAGTCTGCGTGCGATAACCAACCGGTGCAACGCAAAAGTGTCTTACGTCGAAGAGAAGAATACGGCGAGTTGGATAAACGAGCGCAAACGTTAGAGACGGCAACGGCCGAGGCGCGTGAATTTACGCGCGCATGCTAGACAGGATGTACGCGAGGATCAGGACACGTGGGTTGAGATCAGCAACTTTCTCCGCTCTTGAAAGCGACCTCGAATAATAGCGATAGCGACGTGCATAAAGTAATTGCGAGAAATCGTCGTCAACCTTTCGTCCCGCATTGACTCTGAGAATTTTTAGAACTTTCACGCTTCTCTTGTTATCAACACGTATAAGTAAATTGCGAAGTAAAGAAAAGAAAACCGTCTCAAATGCCGTTGTCAATCAATCGAAAAGTATCATAAAATACATCTCATAAATGTAGAACTGATATTACACAGAGCAATAAAATTCTACGAAAAAAGCATCTCTTTTTTTTTATAGGAGCGCTTTTTGTTCTGCTTTCTATTTTTGATCAAGTTTATTTATTGTTAGTAATTTTTAGCTGTTAGCAAGCAACGTTTTTCATCTCGTTGCTATTTTTATCGGAAATATTGTCCCTTCTACTGTTATTACGTATACAGGTTACTTTGAATTTATGAGAACGCGCTGATAAAATTCAATTATAACGTGTTTCGGCCTCGGAAGCGATCGACATCGCGAAAGGAACGTCCTCACAATCCTGGAGGACTATAATCGAGCGGTGCTGGATCGTTACCCTCGTTTATACTTCAGGCAGGCGTAATGGCCGCTTTTAATGTTCCCGGAAAAATTCTACGAGGCGGCGACGACGACGATATGAGGAGGCATAATGGTCTAGATAATGCACGATAATCTACATTCAAATTGCGGCGAAGCTGTTCCCGAGGCCGACATAGTAACGCAAAGTCGACGTATTTGCGGATAAAGACGCATCGACGATTATACAGAATGTTCGAGTACCTCGCGGCTTAACTCGAACAGCAGTTAATTTGGCAAATTTGTCAATTGATTTTTTTCGTACACGTGTATTTTTAAATACCTACCTTCAACAACATTATATTATAGAATTCAGGAAAAACGGAACTCTTGTATATAAGATTCCAGCGCACCTCTAATACATTTCTCTCGTTCCGGCGTCTCGGTCTTTCGATCTATTTGCAAACTCCTTTCTTGAAGCAGCCGCACCAGCTTTCGCTCGTTGCCGCTGGTAAATGAGCCGCACTTGCTAAGGTGGGGCCAAGAATCCGCTGTAGCGCGCCCACGCGTCTAAACTCGTAGTGCGACCTCAAGCGATTTAATTAGCTCGCTGATATATCCCTTCACTTCCCTCACCCTTCTCGTTTACTTATTGCCACTTAGCGTTCCTTCACTAGCGACTATGTTTGCGCAACGATTAGTTGCGAGTGATGCCTTGACTTATATCGAAATAAACGGTCACTAAAAGAGCTTGAGAATTTAAGAAAAAAATAGTCAACATAAGTATTCCAACTTTATTGTTTTTCAAATTAATCTGTTAATAATTAATTTGTTTGTGAAATTAATCAATGACGCATAAAGTTAAAAAAAATTATATCAGAAATCTAATCACGCTAATCTATTGAAAAAGATTGGAAAACAAACTTGTCCAATTTAGGTATTAACAAAAGGTATTAAGACTAATTTAACTGAAGTCCACTGATCAATTTATTTGACATTTGCCAAGGGATTAACAGTAGATTCGATAGAAATGGTATAGGCACTCCATACGCATTATCTCTCATGATAACATTAAATTGTACAGCAGCAACTCCCGATAATGCAACTTGTTGGTTCCTGCAGCGGCAAACAATGCACCCGGAGTGGATTGGTAATCTGGAGATCGTCGAGTAAATGAGATGAATATCAGCCACTCTCAACTCTACTAAACCGGCGCATTGTGTAACGGCATTGCCGCCGCTTATGCTAAACAGACACGAGCGGAATTAAAATTTGATCAAATGGGAGTGGTCGCGTTTACGATTGTAAACCTCTGCTTCACGTAGCATTGCCGACATTTCCCACGATATTGTTCCCTGCCATTCCTCGACCACGATTTCGACAAAATCGAATATCGAAGTACTTGTCTCTCTCTCTCTCTCTCTCTCCCCTCTCTTTCTCCCCCTCTTCCCCCCCCCCCCCCCTCTCTCTCTCTATCTCTCACTTGAATCCGTGTCCGATTAATCCCTCGAATCGTGCGCTATTCATTTTCGCGTTATCTCGTTTTGTAGCAGAGCCGATCGACATTTGGAAATATTTGTTTGCGCAAGTTTACATCGACCCGAAAGCACTCATCGAAGTTGATTGATTATACGATGTTTTAGAACTCGAAATAGAATCCTAGAATCGGCGAAAAACAGTCACAAATGTTCGATCTTGTAAAATTTAAGTTTAACTTTTGCTAACAAAAATCTCCAAATCTTTTTTTTTTTTAATAACACTTATGAAATTTCAATATCGATTATCTCAAATACTCAAATAATATTTAACATTTTGTTGAAATTGACATCAAATAAACAGTAAATAAAATATTTGTTTCTTTCATTGTGAAATTTATTTCTCGATATATTTAATAATCATATCAATTTACAAAACGCGAAAATTATTATTGCCTTTTCGCTAATTAAATAACGATACAAATTTACTTCAACAAAAATAGAAATTATACAGTAACTCTATAAACTTTTGATAGATTAAATCGGAAAAAAAGTGGAGTGCATATGCAACGTAAAAAATGCACTTATGAAACAAAACACGAAGCAGTTATAAAGCGAAAAAGAAAGGACAATTTTATTACTTCGATAGCCGTGCCACCTTTGAATCGATTATACCGCCGTCGTTCGACAACACACGGAAAAGAGAATAGATATGCACCGATGCATATAAAAGTGATATACGATAGAGTGCCTCAGTAATAAAACAGCGACGAGCCCCGGTGCGGCGCATAAAAGCACTCGGTATGTATATGCACATCTATGTGCGTATGCCTTTTATTTTTACGGTCTATCTACAGAAGCGAGGAACGATTAACACGCCGAAGAAGCTCGTACGCGCCGGCATGACGCACCGTCCGACACTTGCCGGAAATTACGGCGCGATGACGGCTTTACGTTTCGTTTGCCGAGCGCACGCATTTCGAGATGCACGTTTCTAGGCATGTAATCGGACCGCGTTGCATTCGCGCCTCCTCGATAATTCAACTGCTTCGCCGTGTTAAAAAGCCATACGGTCGATTTCCTGATCCTCGCCCGTTACATTCCTGATGCAGCGGATACCGCGGAAAGCCGTCACTGAAACAAGCGGAAAGGACAAGACCCGAGTTCTCAGGTAAATGACGACCCGTCTACACCAAGAAAAGAAATTGTTCGTTTGTTTAAATTGATTTAATTCATTTTATATCTTTCGATGAAGAATGTACAATGTTTAAGTTAAATATATTTTATACACTTGACTTACATATATACCATTCTCCAACAAAAGAAATAAAGGTAACTAAATTTAATCAAATAAATAATTTTTGTTTTTATCAGTATATCGTGCTATCGTCAACCAGCTACAGATAAGTCTCTCCGATTGACGATTTGGAGGAGAATATGTTTGAAACTTGTGAAAATAAAACTATTCTCATTCATCTCCTCCAGAATTCTCCCTTCCGAGAGGTTTCTTGCAATATTCTCCGCATCTTTCAACCTAAGCGACGTCCCATTCTTCTCCAATATGAAATTGAAGATGACAATCTCTCTCTAAAGTATATCATATAACTTTCTTAATACCTATCGCTATTCTCAATAAATTTTGCAGATACTGGAAGGCAGGTACATCAAACGAGTGTATCGCGATGCATTGACGGATTCGTTATCTGCTGATGATGATGATTCACCGTCTTCATAATTTCCTCGATTATAAATGGCTTGCCACCTTCGCCGCATTTCCGAGCTCACTGAATTACGAGTCGCGGTCATAAATTCTCATGTAAGATACTCGGCGTGCAGGTAGCATTTCAAGGAATACGCCGATGAGAAACTAATAGGCAGTCGGCGCGGCACGCGGATTCAATCGTTTGGAAGTTAACCAACGAGCGCGGAGAGCCCACATCGCTCCCCTTGGATAAGGAACAGTCCCTCTTTCTCTCTCTCTCTCTTCCAAACGGGATGAAGCCTGTAATCGATGGGTTACGAGGAACGTAAGCCGCAAGTCACGGGTGATACACGCGCTGTACACAAAAAGGAAATGCATGCCTACTCGCGATATCGGAAAGGAATTAAGAGGAATCGCGCAAGGAAGGAGATTCTAGCGATCATAAAGTCCGCGCGACCGCTGTTCATTTCGTTGCTACCTTGTGTGTTAAGATTTATTCCCACGATTGTGGCAGCACCGCGAGACTGGAGAACTGTAAAATCAGCCCTATACAGATGTTCCGGGATAACCACTCGCATATTGCACGAAGCAAAAGACAACTGCCAAATCGCGGAGAAGGCTGAAAGCCGCGCGAGATTTCAACATTGACAATAGCGATGATTAATGCATACAGGTTGCGTCGCGATGTGATTACCAACATGCTGGGAAATGCGCGGAAATGCTGTATATAATCCCGTTGATAACCATTGAGGGAATCATAGAAAGATAACGATAGGACGGTAACACAGCGAACCGCGACAAAAGCAGATGGAAATGTCAAACGGATTTTATAGCGCTCGCAACAATACAAAATACATTATATCGGCAAAGTGTGACGTATGCGTCAAATGTCTCGTATCGCGTCTTATGCTAATCTTTCCTCGAGTTTTATGGCCACCAGAAAAGCGGCAGAAATGTCTTAAGAATAATAATAACATTATTCTCCAGTATTAGCGAAACCATACTAATATCTTTTACAAGCGTATAAATGTATATCGTATTAGATAACTTGTTTTCATTCTCTCTCTAGTCTATTCAATTAACTTTCAGAGAATCCTCCAATGAGAAAAGACTAAACTGTTAAATGATAAATGACAAAGGTCATCTTACTTAGGAGAGAGAAATATATTAAATTATATATATATATATATATAAACTCACAAATTTTATTTATTATTTACTATACTAAAGAGAAATATTTTGTATGATACGTGAGACTTACAAAAACATTTTTGACTTCTTAATTAAAACATTCTGTTGCTCTAATCAAATTTTTATCAGAACAAAAGTTTTATTAAATTAAAAAATAAGAATGTTTTTACAAGTCACGTATCATACAAAATAATTCTATTAGTATACATACGTTAACATAGACGTAGTTTATTTCTAATTACAGAATTCTGTTCGAAATGGCTGCATGAAATGGCATTGTATCTTGACATACATGAAAGTTAAAAATAACGAAATATTATTTAGCTGAAGGGATTGAATTGCCATTGTTCCTTTGCTATCTAACAGCATAGTGATGCAAAAATGAAATTCAAAGGTTCATTCTCAAATCGTCCGACACTTAACTTTCCGAATATATCCTAATATTTGACACCTATGAAGAACACAAATTGTTTTTTAATTCATTGAATAATTTTCATTTAAAAAAAAATGTGAATTCAAGAATTTATTTTACTTAAAAAATAAATTACCACGCGAAAAATACTATACGAAAAGATTGCAGGGCTGTCAGAGTATCCTCGTTCTACGGATTTGAAACGATCGCTCGTTTTTGCTACTCCAACACGATACTTCTGACCGAACGTTTACCGTCGCAGGATGAGAAAAGTTGACGCGAACCCGAGTCACTTTTACGGAATCCGCAAGCGGGCTCGCTGCCCGCCGGGTATACGATTACAGGCCGACATTTGAAGTGGACGGAGCGACAGCGGTGACTCCGTCCGTTCTCCGTGCAATGATTTACGTGTAACGTGCCACCGACAGAGAGCCAGATGGTCGGAATGCCACGCGAATGCGTAACACGATAACCCCGGCGGCATAAGTGCGGCACGATGTCAACGACGAGCGTGGCCAACAACGCGACGGAACCCACCTGATAACGTTTTGCTATACCATTAGTTTACCGCGCGTTGTAATAACATGTGCATCGTCGCGCACGCTCGTAAACTGTGTCGGGTTTTCGCAGCGTGCTTGGTGTATCATCCAATGACGCTCTGCTATGTAATACTACCGAGCTACGTAAAGTTGACCTATTTGAAACTGAAAACTCGATCGCAACAGTCAATATTCACCTAACAATTCTCTCGGTACGTTTGATGATTTACTTTCAACGTTCAGTTAAATGCAGAAATTGAAATTGTTAGGAAAAAAGAAAAAATTTAACGTTAATGTAATCTTTCTAGAAATCTCATCTTAAGTGATTGTTTATTTATTTAAAACCATTCGATTATATTGTATATTAAACTCTACTACTTACAATTAAATCATATAGCAAATAATTAAATAAAACAAAAAATTCTTAAAAAGATTTTTAATTCTGTAAGAAAATCAGCTTCTATGTTTAATCTCTTCTCTCTCTCTCATTTGCTGATTCATTTAAATATCTAAAAATAAATTCGATATTTAGGAAGGAAATCTACTTGCCTAGACATTATAACGGATTAATCTTACCTAATATTAAGTAAAATACGTCTGATTTAAGCAGACTTCAACTGTAATTCAAACATCGAGTTTAAAATCCTTCAATTGGATATTCTCAAGTTGTGTTCCACATTGTAAATTCTGCGATGAAACGAAGTACCTAAGCCGCTTAATTCGCTATTTCTCAACAATTGAACCATTCATACGCCCAGCATTTATATTAATACAAACGCTCTAACCTACTTATCTGCAATTATAACAGACTAAGCTGACTGTAATATCTTGTTATTATCTTGTATTCGATAATGCGCTAACGTACCATCAAGATATAAACCTCGAGATGTAGGTATCAGATAGTCTTGGTAAAAAGTGCTAAATCCTTTCGATAAATCTCAACAAAACGAAATGGTCGAGATTAACTTTAAAAATCAATAAAAGTTTTATTTTTTTTTTTAACAATTGCATCGCGTTTCGATACTTTTATTTGTTACTCAATACAAAATTTCATTATACTTTTTGATTTGTAAAATAGAATATCTCGACTTAATACAATTTATTCAAGTTACAAAGTTACTTCTAGTCGCGGTTATATACCGACTTGCAGAAAATACTTGCCGTGCAACGTTAACCGTAGTCGATCTACTTAATCCGACGGCATCCATTCGATAGTATCGGCGAGAGTGGTACGGGATCGAGGAGTAAAACGGACAGGAATTACGGCTTTGACGGCTCCATCGGTAAATCGTTAAAAACTTTTCAATACTGTTAGACGAACCTTATTTTTACAAGCCGCGTGAAACAACAGCGTTTCCGCCTCTTGGGGGGAAAAAAAATGTTAAAACCCGATACTTTTTCCACCGCGGGCCGAGGCTCATCGAACGAATTTCGACGAATGAACGCGCCCGTTAAATTCGCGATTTATGCCAGCAGCGGTGCGGTGGCAATAAATTCTACGCAAAATCCCCGGGTAGAAGTTCTCCCCCGGAGAAATAACACATTTGCGAGGAGTCAGCGAAAAAGCTGAAAGTTACAGCAGGTCTACACTTTAACTCGATACAGTTAATTTATTTAACAGTCTAGTAAACGTGTAACGGAAATTAACACACTACGTGAATGTGCATCGGTGGTAATTAACAAATGTGAATAACGTCTATTTGAATATCTTAATATTAGAGTTAATAAATGAGCAAAACGTAAAAGATGTTATGAGTGTTTGCAATATTTCCTTTTTGCAAATTTCCATTTAACTTTTGACATTTTCAGCAGATAAAACAGAACGAGAACAGTCGTCCAAAATTCAATTTTGACTCGCAATTATGGTAAAGTGCAAGGCTAAAGAAAAACATCACGGCCAACGGCATCCAAAGTTGTAAAGTAGAACCGCAGAACACTCGCCGATTATTTTATGGAGGTTAAGCACTTCTTTCGCGACCGCCGCTTTGAGATCCACCTTGCACAAGCACCGCATACTTATCGCTCTTATAATAATTGCCGCTCGTTACAGAAGGAAGTTTTCTTGCTTATATTTCGATTGCGGTGCGTTTATACGAGCTGCTTCGTGCGTAAATTTGCCGGACTGTTTCGCATATTTATCGAAAGCAATTCATATGAATTAAACTCTTAATTTCAAAAAGATTAGAATACGTAATCTCTCGTGAAAAAAAATAAATCGCAAACGTGATTTGCGGCAACGCACTTTTTTTGCATTTCGCGGACAATAATGGATATAATGAATATTTATGATCGGAATATGTCATCCAACCTAACAATAGTTATTCAAATAATTACTCAGAATAACTAATGGATATCAATTATTCGCGAGTAATACCCGAAGCGAACGTTGTGAGTAATATTACGGAACATATGCACTAAAATGCATGAGAATACAAAGCTTGCGCGTTCATTCATTATTAAATTGAAACGTAAAACAACGTTGTACCTTGACGAAAAATATTATCGACTATTAGATAAAAAGAAAATTAAAAATCAGAAATTAATTATATATCTTTAGAAATCATATCTTAGTATAACATCTCATAATTTACAAAACACGTATACGCTATACTATACGAGCGCAATCGCTCCTTCGTCCGCGCGGCGAGGATGCTTTCATTCCGTATTAATAGTCGTAATTAAGAGCAACCGTACGAGCGGCGGAACGACGACGGTGTTCTCCCAGGCATATTCTGCCTGTGATACACGCGACAAGGTCACGTATGCAAAGTTCAGGCCATTATGACGCTCGTATTCAGATGCAAATTGGTTGGAAATGGCGCGTCTCTTAAAATATACTTACGACTCGCGAATGCGTCGTCGAGATACGGCCCTCTACCATATTTCTCTCTCTTTCTCTCCTTCTTCCGCGAATGAGCGAGTGAACGAAGAAGCACTAACGAGTACAGAAGGTGCCAATGCGGCGATACAAAGCGTACGTGATTATGACCGAGAATGAAAAACAGCAAGACTATACGATGCAACGTCGGTGGGTTTCGCGAGTGTCTTAATGACAGGCCGCATAATTAGCGAGAAACTACGCCAGCGCGCTGTGAAACTCTGTCTAACGATCCTCAAACGATCTCTCGGTGCGTAAGCACACGTACGAATTTTGTTTCTCTTTCAAGAAAAAATTTTACGCGCAGAAAGATGATGGAAGATGCCTAAAGATTACTAATTCTTTTGGTAAAATAAATATACAACATCATACGTTTCATCAATTTATAATATAGTTAATTAATTTGTGCATGTATCCGATTAAAATAGTATACTTGATCTTTATTATTAAATTAAAAATTATAAAGAGAGAGAATTAATATATATAAGTAATGTAAGACACACAAATAATTTATAATACTTGTACTCAGTTTAATAAATGCAGAATTTAGCAATAAAATTTTGTTCAAGTCTTTTAAAAATAAATCATAAATAAAAAGTAAACTGCTATAAATTTCATCTAGATAATATACAATAAAGTCAAAATATATACGACAACTGCTCTGTGCAATAATATTAAAATATAGTATAAACTTATGGTATAAACTTATATGTTAATGAAGTATAGACACTGATCAACAACTATCATTGAATTCACTGGCAAATTATCTGGATAAAGTAGAAAATAATTATATGTGCCATAGAAATTTAAACGTTTAAAATTCTCTCTCTGCGCTGATTCCACTTTTACATAATTAATGATATGAATTATACACATCTTATATAATATCAAATTTATACTTGTCTTTAAACGCGTATTGTTTACAAGGACAGAAACTTTTAACTTTTCTGACAATAAGTGTCAGACAATAATCATTTAAAAATTTTCAAAATTTGTCAAAAAGTAATTTTTTTAATACCCCGAATGTGGAATTCAACACCTACAGGAGTTCTGTGGAAAGTTCTATACCCTCCACAAGAAAGTCTTCATCTATGGTTATTATTAAAATCATGTACAACATAAAATATCATATAGATATTATAGAGAATGTTTTAAAAAAAAATACCATAAAAAATATTTTAATACGAAGCACCAAGTATGGTAATTAAATGATCAATGGCTGAAAAATAAATTAGAATCAACATGTACATACATTACGAGACACGATGTGCATATAAAGTAATATATCGATAGATATCGATAAATTAATCGCTGAATCGCTTTAAATTCGCGTATAAATTTAAATCGTATGTTAGCACACCGGGGTTTCATCATCTTGTTTATTTAAATCCACGACGTTGCATAAACGACTGTATCGCGCTGCGTGCAATAGAAAATACAAGTCGCGATGGATGCATCTTAATTTGCTCTCTGAATAATTCGATACATCGTGTGGTACTTTTTCATGAATTTTTTCACGAGCAAACTCGAATTGATAGATAGCAGGCTCTGTATCTGCCATGCAATAACAACCGTGAATTGCAAGAATCTCATGGTTAGTCGTTTGCAAACTTCGACGCTACGTTCGATCGATCCGCGTTCAATTGACTCCTCTTCAGAAGAATCTGTCGTAGATATCGGCATACCGGTTCCGTGTTCCTGATGTCTTTCTTTCCTTTTTCTTTCCAATCGTGATTGACGTCCCTAATCTCAACCGGTATAATGATTCATCACGGCGCGCACGATAAAACAGACGGATTACGCGTCGCGTATACACACACACACACACACACACACACACACACACATGCCGACGATGGCTAATTCAATCGACACAGCATGCCGCAGGCTGTTAGGCAAAGCGTCGACCGGCTAATGAGGTGTCATTGATTACAAACATTCATTTTAGCACGAGATAAGAGATTTTGATCATAAGTGTGACCTAAAAATCCTCTAACTTACACGGCTGTTTCTTATCTCCAACAAAAAATTTGAATATAGAAACTTTTAAACGATATAAAACTTTATATGAATAGAAAGTTTTAAGCTTTTAGAATAATTTAATTATTAGAATATATTTTCAACTTAATATCATATATATTTATAAAAAAAATTAAATAATAAAAGTACTCAAATAAAAATGGAGATTTTTCTTCCTATGTTTCTCTTAAATTAAACAAGAATAAAAATTATAAAAATATACTTGCCTAACATAAAGCAAATATGATTTTCCGTATTTTTCTTTCCTTTTTACTATCAAGGTTAGAGAAATCCAACGGAATCTCTGGTCCTTAAAGACAGAGATTCGCAATAGTTGCAGCAAGTAAATCATAAGAATCAACACGATCATATAAGGATCATCGACGACAAAAAGGGGTGCGGTAGAACTTGACGTGTGAAGAGCCAATGTTAACAGCACCAGGGAGTGGATATATAACGTGGGCGAATTATAGCAGTTTACCAACCCACACGCAAACTGACCAAGGGGCCATTACTCAATTCCAAGATAAGGAAGAGGAGATTGTCGGATTACGTTCGCCGCCGTCGAATGACGGTTTGGCGTCGGTCAAGTGCATAAACCGATTCCCGGTGGAACCGAGAGAATCAGTGCGTTCGCTAACGCGGAGGCGTCGAGAGCGGCGATGCAAAACCGGCGATGAAGTCGGCAGGACTTCTCGAGGTATTACGACGAGTAAACGGCACTTGAATAGATAATATCGTACCGCACACGATGAGAGATCGCAATTGCATAATCGTCACGGAAAGACATTACTAAAAAGAATAATTAACCATAAGAATCCCTTGCACGGGATATCACGCGGCGTTTTAAGATTCATGCTATTTTAGTTATGTATTATATGATCGACAAGAAGTTGCTTTAATATCGAGAATCGCTACTACTTGAAACGGCTAATTTACGTCCTAATAATAGTTGACGTTTTTATGTTTAATTAGTGGCCGTTCGCTTAATACTTGTGTTATTTTAAAAGCGTTATGTTTATGCAGTAATGTCGAGCGATCGTGACTTAGTGTTTTATATCATTACTCCTGTCAGGGATATTAAACCGCCGTTCGCGTGATAAATCAGCTCGCCAACGGGGAATACGTATAATCTTAAATACGTATCAAACTCCGTTACCATAAGTCAAACTCGTTATAATACGCGCTACGTCATGCGGTTCAGTACATTTCGTCGTGTAATGAGCGGAAAGCAAAATTGCCGTCTCAGTAATTTTCATCTGAATAAACGAGTAAATTGAATGCCCTGCGTTATTTTCACTCAATCCCCCGTTCGCTCGCGAGAAAAAGAAAGATGAACGAATAAAAAACGCATAGGGGAGATGATTGAGTTATCGTTATCCTTGCGTGACTTCGTTCACAAGCGAATTGATGCTCGCGGTCCAAAGGAAAAAGAAATAGGATATGTAGCTCAATTTTTGCCCTTCAAATTAGTTTCCCATTCAGAAAAATTATAGCAAGCTTTAACAAACTGTAGATTACAATATTTGTGGCGGACTAATTGATAGTAAAAAAAATATCAGAAGTACTACGTTTTGTCAAATAAAAATTAAGAAATTAGAGAGTGCTACTTTCTTGAAAATCCCAATTTTAAATCTTCCTTATATTACAATTATTGCCCAAATAAGTTCAAAATTACGTTTATACAGCGATAAAAAATTTCTCATATATAAATATATAATAATTATTTATCGCATATCTCTCATCCAAAATAATGGCAATTTGTGATACATTACATATGTATTACTTCTTAAAAATATATTTGATATCGTTATTTATATTACTATTATTATGATATTATTTATAACATTATTTTACATATATTTTCTATCACGTATACATAATTTATCCAACACGGATTTATGAACAGGACTCAACGAAAGTAATAACCACGAATAAATTAAAGACGTTTTTATTGATTCTTCCAAACAGTGTGATTCGAGTTAGTGCAACACAGCACTATGGGCGACGCTGGTAGGTCGGCTTGGTTGATCAGTCTATTACGACGAAGCGGAGCCGAGTATCGGTGTGTGTATTTACGTGTGTGTATGTGTATATGGTGTGTTATATCGTTGCATTATCACAATACATTATTAACGTCAATTGACGATGAGTGAAATAAATACATAAAGGAGAAGCAGGAGGAAGAGAGAATCAAAAAACGATCGACGGCCGACATGGGGAACAAAAAGATGGGACAAAAAAAAAAGAAAATTAGGATTATTAAAACCGCGCTCATTGAACTCCCTCCATTTCGGCTGTTTTCGAATCTCTCCCTCTGTCTTCGTCAGAGATCAAATCAAACGGAAAGCACGATTTCTGAAGCGATTACATTGGACGGGCGATCGGGAAAAACAAAATCATCAGAACTGGGAAAATCCTGGTTAGAAAAACATGAAACAGACACATATCGATGATCCAGCGAGTCCATTCTCTAATACTTTTTTACGTTTTTAGAGCTCTTGAATATTATTATAAACGCATAGTAGATAAACTAAATCATGGTTTTAAAAAAAAAACGGAAAAATATGTTTTTTTTACAGATTCTTAACGTAAAAATTAAAAATTCCGAAAATCAACATAAAATCTGTCAATCAAGCGTTTATGTCATACATTTCTCATCAATATTTTCACATTTTCCATCATTTTTTTAATTCTTTCAACGCTCCTCGTTTGTCTAATATTTGCTGCGGCTGTTTTTACTAATATTTGCAATTTTTTTCGTCCTCGTATTTTTCAGACATTTGGTAAATACAAATAAAAATCGTAAATATTTAGAACGATATATAACGCTTAAAGAAAAAAAAATTTCTTTCGCTCTTTCTTTTTTTTCGCGTACATCGCGATTTCCGGGCGGTCAACAGGTGATGAGAATTCCGTTCAAGAGCATCTTCGATGACGTGGGATTGTTTTTCAAAAACACGACTATACACGCATCGTTCTTTTTCTCTCTTTCGTTTATTCGTCAATTCTCACTTCTCTCGGCCGCGACATTTGCGTAAGCATCTTAACAAATTTCTTATGCGCTTAGAGAACAGTAAATAAATTAGGTCACTTCCGCCAATGCATCGCCAGAAAACTGTTCATAACAGGTTCCGCGGCTGAATCAGCAGACGCCATTCATCGTTCTTATCCGACACGTCGAAAAACACTTGAATCTTCCCGGGCTAAAGTCTCGCCATTCTTTGCAAAGAGATGCATAAAACAAATGCGCTGTATTATCTCTTCATTTTTTCTCAAACAAAATTGTACGATCGCTGCGCTGTTCATCATCCGAGAACGTGGATGCGAGAAGCTGCATATTTTTTACAGCGACATAATGCGCAAAGACGTGCTGTAAGTTACGCTGTTGAGTAATCAAGATTACCCAAAATAAAGTTACACTTTTCAGTGAAACAAAGGAAATCTGTACAGAAACATCTGTAGCAAAAGCGACAACTTATTGACAATGAATAAGTGCAGTACATAAGACGTGACGTTTTCCTTCTCTCCTTTAATCTTTTCATTCAAATTTATTAGACGACTCGGGTATATTCGTTAAAAATCCTGGATAAGAAAAGCCATTCATACGTAGAAGTAAGAACGTTTTTACGACTTAGGGCTATTTTAAAATATAGGCTCGCGTTATAGTCGCTCGACTTAAGTCAGTCTAACGTGTTTTACTTTTTCTGCCGTACGTTACGTCCGATGCACTGATATAGCGCATTTATGCAGCAACCGAAAATACGTCGATACAACAGCATCGACAAACATCGCACGCAATCGGATAAAACATGAACGAACATTTGCGAATGGCAGGCCTTTTCCCTCGGATGCGATTTGTAGGAATCCTCAAATAAAAATCAACGACGATGTTATTAAAGCAGTCTCTCTCTTTTCTCTCTCTCTCTCTCTCTCTCTCTCTCTCTCTCTTGCTTTCTTTTTTCTCTCTTGCGTGCAATTTCCTCGCGTACGCATTGCATGATTATGCATCGATGCTTGGCGCGCGCGTGCGTTCCATCTTAACAAGGAACCAAGGACAATATTTATCTGTCGCCACTCGGCAATAAAACTTGCCACGCAAAGTGCGACTCGGCAAGAGAGAAATATTGCTAATATCATTCTTCGTGTTCACTCAGGGAATACACGTTCGCCACGTCAAACCCGGCACAAAGCGTACACCCGTTACAGCCCAATCAGACGTCGTCGTTGTCACCATTGTCGAATTTTTATAGCCTGCCCTTCGTATGCCCAGCACCGCAAGTGTACTGAATACTAACAAGATTTCATCGGTTTCCTCCTAGTTTAATCCGCGCGCGCGTTTCTTTTTGGAGAAACGGCTACTATATAAATATTCATGAATAATTCCACCGCGTTATATATCTCGGAAAACTGGAACGCCAAACCTGTGTCTCTCCGATTGCCGTTTGCATTTGTAATATATACATAGCTATTTAGTAACTGCACCTTTTGTAATTGTAACGAAAAACAATGCGGTATTCTTTCAAACTTCTCTTTTTAGCACGTATACGAAAAAAATACTTCCATTATTCCATTATTTGTGAATACGTATTCATCATCTTCCGTTTCTCCAAAACGAAACGCGTATCATACGCAAAAACACCCATTCAAAATATCCACCCATTGTATACTCCCCAATCATACCTCGTCATCGTCGTCGTGTTTTTCCATCGCGCGCTCCGAAATCGTGAAAACAAAACGCAGTTTCTTCTATACACATATAGACAACGGAGATAATAATCTAAATGGATCGCCTTAGATTCTAGACTTATCTAACGATAGGTGGTTTGCTGAGTTTGTGTGCATGTGTGTACGTGTGTATCTATGTGTACAGTGAGATGACGGCATGTAATGACGCTGGGTGGCTCGTAGTACGTGTCTTGTCAGTCTAGCTGACGTATAATGTCGCAGGAAAACGGGTACAGGTGGTATAGTCTTCGTATATCGCATACAAAACGACGTAGGATTCACGGGATTCGTCGCGCGACCTCGGTCCTCTCGACCGAGGCTCTCTCGATCATCGAGCGCAGATTTACAGAAGAACGAGTCGACCTATCACGACGCGACTCGCAACAGACACGGCATACCTGTGTGTGTGACCAGCCGACTCGCTTCTACGTTTACTCGCTTCTACACTCTCTGTGTAAATCTGCGCGATGGCCTTTCGCTAATGTAGATATATAGTATATCTCGGGATATAGTATATCTCTAGAACGCCTGAATCTCACCGCGTAATTCCCTGCCGCGCCTTCCACCCTCGCTCGATCTCGAACGCTTCAACCCATCACATTTCGATCGCCGCGGTAATCGACCCGTGGCGATAACCAATTGATCATAACATTATTGGAAAAAATTGACGAAAGTTATCTAACAAATTAACAATGAGATTCTTCACCGTAGTTCAATTGTAGTAAAAATCTTTATCGATGTGTACTAGAAATCTGAAGAAACAAATTCTAATTTATTTAAACAGTATGTTGAGAGTACCAATGACATTTCGTCATAGAAATAAAAAAAAACTCTAAAATGAAATACTCGCAAGGTTTCAATTTGAAACGAGATTACGTTAACTATAATTCAATTCGTAGAGGTAGATCTGACAATGAAGAAAGAGAGAGTGTAAATAATGCAAACTTTGGAGCTACCGATCGTCAATTCTGGACATCGTATAACGGAACGCATGGCAATATCTTGTCATCCGATTCCGGCAGGTCAAGGCAAAATGCCGGCAACGATAGTTCCACTTGATTGTATTGATATTGTACAAATCAATAACGCGTTTATCTGGTCCGTTTGCCGTTATTTAGCAGAGGCAACGGTAAACGACGTACATGAGGGGAGATAGGAGGAAAAGCGAAACAATGTTACGAACTCGGTGAGCTAGCCGCCCGATTATCGGTGCTCGATTCCGAGGCTGAACCGTTGCACCGAGTTATCCGATAAAACGGAGCGATAGTGCACGATTAAACGCAGTTACCAGTACAGACGGTAGCTCCTTTCACGCGAGGCGGGCCTCTTTCGCGGGAAGAAGATGATGATGATGATGATTCTCTCTCCCGCCGGGGGAACAGTTCGACCTACTATCACGCGCGATCGGGCACGAAGGGAGAAGCGAGGTAGAAGGCGCAGACGTCGATTACGATCGGCGGCGGCGGTGGCGGCGGCCAGCAACGGACCGGACCGTTCATCGTTCTTCCGATTAATTGCTACGTTACGTTTTAAACGGTCACGTCGCCGCTACTCGTCTTGAATTGGCGGTGGTGGTAGTGGTGGTGATGGTGGATGGTGATCGTGGCGGCGGCGGCAACGACTACGGCGAGAAAAAGCCGGTGTATATCGCAATCACGCGAGAGTGTTGGTGCGTGGTCGGACGAGGCATGCGTTCACGCGCGAGTGTACATCTTAACCCTCGTGATTAACCCCTTGCGGCTAGCACGGCGCGCGGTCGAAACTACTTTTCCCGGACGCGCTTTATAAGCACTGCACGCGACGTCTCGCGTTTTCGTCATGAATGGCGCGATGCGTAACTGAGAATGTCTAGCGTTTCACGGTTAAAATTAGTTTACTTTGCATTAAGAACAACTTCGATTGACGATTTAGCATTTTTAAACTGTTGCTCAACAGTAAAACGGCGAAAGGATTCTCTATATAAATTCTTTGGAGTGAATCTGACTTCAAGAGTAAAATCTTACTCCAAAGAATTTAGAAAAGAGAATGTCGAAGTACGGATGGATCGTTATTTTGTAAATCGATGGACATCGAGGAAAAACAGCCGCTGTCTAATTACGCGTGAAGCGATGGTTTAATATTCTACGCATCGATCTCGAGTATACGTCGGAGCCAAGACACAATGGAGTATAAGAATTGGGCGTGGAATCGCGGAATGAGATAGAATAAATTCATGATAAGATAATCATTGTGTAGGGGCAATCGATCGGAAAACAGATATAGTCGAAGCAGAAGAGAGATGAGTGGTCCCGCGTCTACAAAAGGGCACAGTAAAGGCATTCCAATATTCCGATTGGTAATACATAAAATATCAGGAACGTTATATATTTTATTCCTCGTCCCTTCCGCCTTATTCCTACGTTCATTGTTTCTTGGCTCGCAGACTTCTTTTACATATAATCTCTCGCCGTAGGTCGTACCACGAATATCGTTGAAGTAATAAAAATAAGGAGGAAATTGTTAATTTTTACACATAGAGTCGTGCGTAATCGACGATTAAAACAATAAGAATCATCTACATATTTTCTATCGATAGGTATTTATAAATCAACAGAATTAATCGACTAGTGCTCTCCAATTCGTCGGTGCAAATTGGAACATTGGATGGATCGACTGCACGATCTACGAATTGATTTTGAAAACTACGGAGCGTGTTATTATCTTCTGGTGATTTTTCTCAATATCATTTTAGTTCAATTTTAACGTTCCGTCACCTCCGGGTCTCCGAGCGAATACTCTTGCGCATGCCAGAGAAAAAACACTTATGAAAATACGAGAAACTATCGATTATTTAACCGATCATCGTGTCACAACCTACTACAAGGAAAATTCATGTGCTAAAGAGACCCGACAGACACGGTCACGTGCATTAGCACATCTCAGAACGCTCGCGTGTACACAAGTACACACACGCACACACACGCACGCAAGTGCACTCTCTTCCGATCCCGCAAGACTAACACGCTCACGACAAGGCTGATCGACACCGTTTCTCGGTTGCTGAAGTCATTTCACTTCGTTGGACGTGGAACATCAGATGGAGTGTCGATGCGACATCGGTACCGAGCGACAGTGCGTCGCGTGCGGCATTGCGTGCACGCGCGTCACGTCACGTCACGTATACTACGAACACCGTTAGCGGTGAGAAGCTCCTCCTCGGTGTCGCCTTTGACGCCGTCTTGTCGAGGCTTAGCGGCACCGTTGTTCGCACGAGGACGCTTGGTTTTGACCCCCTTGAGATCCCGGACCACACGTAAAAGCGACCACCCTGAGACTAAGACGAACGTCAATCGAATCGTCCGCGCGCACAACGGGCGACGAGGTTAACATCGTCCGTATTTCTTCCTCGTGTCACTTCGTTTCAAAATGGGGCCAAATACCTCGTCGTCAACACCCACGCACTCTCCTCTTCCTTTTCTCCACGCTATTTCTGCTGCCGTTGGCATTTACCGTTTCGCTCTCACTTCGCACTCCACCGGGCGAGTCCGCGCGACTGTAAGCGCTCGTAGCGCTCGGGAACATCTTCGATTAGATAACGTCGACAACCCATCACTCCTCCGCCTGCAGCAATGTGCGGAAATCCTGTTGCAACTTCGATTCATGGTAACTCCATATATCGCTAAAGTCGTCATCTCCGTTGTCGTCGTCGTCGACCTCCCCGGGGAAACTCGACAACGACTTGTCTTCCTCGGCGAGACGTTCGGCGGTCGATGGCGACGAGTAAAATTTGATCTCCAGATCCCGATGACCGTTGGGCGACGTGATAATTTCCGTAGATACTTCCAGACCCTTCGGAGACGCGATAAACCCACCACCGGCATTCGGACCCACAGCATTCGCATTCGCTGGCGAGCTTGCTGGCGCGCTGCCGATACTATCGCCACGCCAAAGAGCTCGTTTGTGTTTTCCACTTTCAGACTGGCCCCCTCGATCGCCGATGACACCAACGTCCTTTGTCGGCGCGGTGATCTCCTCACCGTAACTGAAGTAACTCGTCGGGTCGCTCCAACTACGCCTCAACACTACACCACCGGGCCCAGCGACGGGCCCCATGTCTCTATTGTCATCGTGCAGTCGAGAGTGCTCGTCGAACAATCTGTCGAGCGCGCGTTCTTGAAGATTCGTACACGGTGACGTCAAAAACAGTGGTATTTGACCAAAATGACTATTGCGACAATACTCGACGCCGGACGACGACGGCTGTGGCGGCGACAACGTCGTTGTCAAGAACGGCGAGTACCCGTTCCGATCGACGTCCCAAATCAGACCTGCCGGGTCGCAATATCGACATTGACACGGACCCAAACCGTCCCCTCTGGCAGCAGTCTCACAGGATTCTCCCGCGTATTCATGAACGTAACGTCGCGGCAGATTGCCGCTATCGTTGGCGTGATGATGCCGGTAGCCCTTGGGCGGCGCCGTGGCACGCATCGGCGCCGCGATCACGTTACGGTTGTCATCTAGCACTTTCACTTGCACATGATGCCGGTGATGCGCGTACCGTTGCTGCCTAATGTCCGCCATCTCTGTCTGCATCGACGGCGCTCTACAGCCGCCGTAGATATTCTCGCGATGGCTAACCGGTGGCCTTCGATAGTTCCTGAGATGCGGCGTGGCTGCCTCATAGATTCTTGGTTCGTAGCAAGTCGGTGCGTACGATTTTACACCGATAACGTTGGATTGTTCCCCGACTACGGCACCGCAACCAGCAAGCTGCTGCCGCTGCACCTGCGGCTCCTCCGGTTTAGCCGCATCGACGCCACTGGCGACGACGTTGTTCGGCGGTTTGCGATCCTTCTTTCTGCGCTTGCGAGGCTTAATGATGCGCGGCAGACTATTCTCCGAATTGTTCGAGCCGGAGCTCTCGTCGCTCGCGATACTCAGCGAGTCGATGTTCGCGATACTCGAGGAACCGGTGTTTTCTTTTGTCGCGGCAGAAGAACAGTCGGCATTCGTCGCCGTTGTCTTGGAATTCGGAGATACCGTCGTCGGTGACTTCTTGGCGGTAGCCTCCATTGGCTTTTGAGGGGCGATTCGTGACGCCGGACACCTCGTCGCGCCGTTCACGTTGCTCGTCATGGACGGGTTCACGGTATTATGAACGTAATTGCTGACGATGTTACCGCAGGGTGGCGTATTAGTGATACCATTAGGATTGCCACTGTTATTGTTGTTATTGCTGTGCACCTTGCCACGATTGTAAAATCGTCCGGCCAATATCAGGGGTGCGCCCTGCGTATGAATCGCCAATCTTGACAAAGGACTTTTATGTAGATGACCGCCCGGTGGCACTTGCTGCTGATCGGTACACGTCTGTTGCTGTTGTTGACCGAGCGACGGTGATGAACGCTGATTACACCTGCGCGGACTTGACGTCATTGATATCAGCGGCGCACCCGTCCAACCGCCCGGACCGCCGTATTGCACCTGACATTGCTGCTGATCGGCCAGCCCGGGGTAACTCTGTCCTCCATTGTAGCAACCGCGCGCTTTACCGCCGCGTATCGTCACTGATTGTTCCTGCTTTCGGCAAACGGGCACGGGCTTGCCGTGCAATCCGGCGCGCAGGTTGGACGAAATTAGGCAGCTGCCGATGTAACGCTCCACTTCCAAGGCGCCCTGAGAGGCCGGGCTCATCTTACAATGTCCGCGGACCGTACCACCAATGCTGCTATCGGGTGCCCACGATCGCAATACTCTTTAATAATACGGAATAAATATGACACCTGCACTTTAGCACTATCAACTCCGTTTAGATTCTCTTCTTACTTGTCGTGACACATTACTCCATTAATTCTGATCCTTAGGTAGATAAGGATAATCACAGTCTAGCCCATATTCATAATGAGCTTTGACGACGATGGTTGGAACGCTCAAGTTCGCCACAAGACCGCAACGTATTCCGCGGATCGAAAGTAGGCCGAGAAGAGAGGCGGTCGCGGTGATATTGAAGGGAGTATAAACTTGTGACCCTTCACCGAGAACGACCGAACGAGACCGCGGCCGGAACGACACTGAAGCTGGTGGTGCTGGCCGGAGCAACGTTACACCGTTCTCGATCCTCTGCGACGTGGAGGTCTCCCTACCCGTTCTCGTTGCTACCACCACCACGAGCATCAGACTCCCTCCCTTGCCGTCAATGGCACTTCCACCCCACCATTTCCCACTCCTTACCTCCTTTCGATATGACGCCGCGCACACCGAGTATATACAACGCGCGGCACGGTGTCGTATCCTTCCGGCAAACGACGACGCTGTCACAATTCGGCGAGAGGATCTTAGGAGAAAGCTAGGAAAGAGGGAGAGAGGGAGGCAGAACGAGAACGAGACAAGTCGGAGAGCATCGTCGTCTACCCGTCGCAACGCTGACTGACAGAGACGAATTTACCTGCCTGCCTGCCTGCCTGCCTGCCCGACGCTTATCCGGGTTTCTTATACCCTGACTTAGCATAAATTTCATAAACAAATCCTGGACCTGCTTTTTCCATCTCTCTTTTTCTCTTCTCTCTTTCTCTCTTTCTTCCCCCCTTTTCTCTTGAGTTTGCTGCAGAGTAAAATATGAGTGAATTTAAAACGGTAGATTATAAAAAGAGGAAAAAGAATTTTATGGCTTTCTAATCTTATTTTCGAGCGGATAAAGTCCAATTAAATTCCCATGGAACGTAAAAAGAAAAAAAAAACTTTGATAGATTTTCTCTATAAATTAAAAAAAATTGCCGGCTTTTTATCGTGGGACTATTGGTTAGAAAATGTAAATTTAGAGAGACGCAAGGAAAATGATGTAATCTCGTAGAAATATCAAAAGAGAAACGATTACTCTGAGTGTGTTTCAACATTCCATAGACCTGCAGGCAATTACATAAATTCTTCAATATCAAAGCTATTTTTACGTGATACAATAATCTACATAGGATAATGCTGATAAAGTATCACGCGTTCTACCGATATCACCTTCACTTATACAATGAACTATAAGAGAAAAATGGAGTAACGATCCTGTCGATGATTCATCGAGCGATAAGTCGCTCGTTTAAAATGCACTCTGCTTAAAATATCCGTGGTAATAACTCTTCGCATGCAAAACATCGCCTATCGAAGGACGTTTTTTATTTTACGTCAGTTTTAAATAGTTCACGTCGAACAGGTCGGACTAATAGCATGACGTAACTTCAGTTCTCAGGAAAATTACGCAACTCATGTTTTGTCGCGCAATAGCGTTAAATAACTTAACAACATATCATTATATATAATTTTTTTTTAAATTTAAATAATTATCTGTGACTAAAAATAGTGACTCATCCAAGTCAAAAAATGTGCAAATAAATTGTTTGCTTTGAATAAGATTTAAGTCAAATATTCAAACACATTTTAAGTAAAGTGAAGTAAATTATTTATATATCATAGAAGCATTCGGAATTTGACATATGTCACTTTCGAAACAATCGGTTATCAGTATCCTGAAAATCTCGTAACTTAGGTCGCTTCCAACCAGAGGAACGAAATCGACTTTACGTTCTCGGTGTCAGAGCGAACTAACCGACTATTGTCAGCAGCGAGGCAGTCGAGAGCGGAGAGAGTGCGGAAGAGAAGCACACTATAAAGAGAGGTAGGTAGGACTCCAATATCTTACACCAAGGCATTCTCACATCTGGGTCACCGGCTCGAAAAGTGGGTCACAAGTCATCAATCGCTCACAGCACGCTACTCAGGTCGGATCTCTTTCCACCCACTTTCTCTCATCCGAGACGAAACGTCTGGTGTGGTAAAGGGTGATTCAATTCTTTCTCGAAGCTCTTCCATCGTTAGACGCACCTGGAAAGTTTGGCAGCGTGCTTCTCCGTTATTATACGCATCAAAAGCGCCTCCCTATTGAAGCACGCGTCAAGAGGAAGTTTTAGGCTCGCTTGCCTGTTATTACTACACTTGCGGAGAAAGAAGTTAGGAACTGGCTCTCTATTATTAGATACATCAAGAACGAATGTGTTTGGAACGATCGCTCTATTATTACGTACGAGTCAAAGAAAAGTCTGAAAGCACCTCTTTTCCTCCCTCTCACACAAATAGCACGTTTATTACACACATTCGAAAAAAGTTCGCTGCCTAGTGCTTTATTATTACACTTCTCATTCAAGCGAGCGCAAATGAAGTATATTGCGTGCGAAATTCCTAAAATTCCACCTTTAACACGAATGCAGGCATTTTTCTGTTAACTCTGAAGTAGATTAAATCTTTTTCCTCCGCTGAAATATCTTCTCTAGAAATATATTAAAACTCTGCCTAATATAGAATATATATATATATATTATATATTTTTTTCACTTTATTAAACATTATATTCAATAAATAAAACAAACAAAAAACTTTTCATTAGCTTTTACGAATATGAAAAATGTAATCATAAGCATTTTTCTAAATTTTTTATTCCTGATATCAAACAGACTTATAATCAGGGCTCGGCAAAATAACTCATACGACTTATTTAAAATATAAAATCATTGAAGTTGATAAAATAACTGATATGACTTATTTGAAAAATATGTAAAATATAAAATAGTTTCCAAAAACTTATTTAAAATATCAAATAAGAAATAGATCACAAGAAATTATTTAAAATATGAAATAAGACATAGGGCTCGCATTTATTTATTTAAAATATAGAATAACGTCAAATATAAAAATAACTTGTTTTTTTTATTTTAAATAAGCTTTTGGAGCCTATTTCTTATTTTAAATAAAAAATAGATTTCGAACACTTACTTAAAATATAAAATAAGAAATATGTATTTTAAATAAACATTTCAAATAGTAAATATAAAGTATTTTAATGATTTATTTGATATATGTATATAATATACATTTGTATACAATTTATATTGTATTTTAGTTCATTTTTTATATAATAGCTATAATTAATACTTAATAATAATAATAATAATATTAATGCTGCTATTATACTCAGTTAACGGATCGATAATTGATATAATTTATTTAAAATAAGAAATATAAAACAGATTTCAGAAAATTATTTAAAATATAAAATCGATTAAAAAAATGATACAACTTATTTTAAATGAAAGATATAAAATAGGTTCCAAAAACTTATTTAAAATGTGTTAAATAAGAAATAGGTCAGAAGAAGTTATATAAAATAATGAATACCAAATAACTTTTTAATTTTTCTTTATTTAAAATATATATTTTAAATAAATGTATTTAAAATAAAACCGAGCCCTGCTTATACTACAAAAAATAATGTTCAAAAAGTCTATTCGTTTTTTTTCGTATTGGCTCAATGATAAGTGCACCTGTATAAACGAAATGGAGTCTAAAATGGCTCTCCTAGCATGGTTTATTTTTAGATTAGGGTCACGGCGTTTTCTGATGTAGAATAAATTGTGTTTCTTGATCAGAGATAAGAGGCTTGCGATGCAATGGCGATGCGCGAGCTATCGCGCGTCCCGATCGAGGATGTGCTATTAACGATTGTTACAAACTGATTTTGATGTCCCGTCGCGCGATCGGTCGCTCGATAAAGTGGCCATCCGCGATTAGCACCCGCCATAGATTGGCATTATTGTGAAATGTGTCGAACCATTAAACCGCAACGCGACATTGTTATCACGCCAGAAACAAACAGTCGTTATAATTGTTGCCTCATTTTTATTTGATCGGCTGATAACAGCCAGACGTAGATATACAGCGTAATAAATTTATGGTGTGTTCCTAAAAAAAACATGCAGATGAAAGCAAACCCTTGATGAATGTATCGTATATCATTATTGCTGCCAGTTCTACGATAAACAGACAAATTCAAACCTGTTTAAAAATTATTCGTAAAATATTCAGAAAATATGCATATTTTAGTAATTAAGTATAATAACACTTTTCGTTACTCAACAAATGTAGATTTTTTTCTGGGGCAGCAGAATACATGATATAAATAAAGAATGAAGTCTCTGTTAATCAAAATAAATTAAAACAAAATTCTAGATATAAAAAATTTTTTTAAATTAAAGCTAAAAACATGATGATCTGATTCTCGGTTAAATTAGAAAAGCTCCGACCGAAATTGAGCACCGTGACTCTCCATCACAGATGTTCAGGATGAAGGAGAGACGCAGAGGCGCTTTTCTTGTCGAAGGTAAACGAAGCGCGTCGGGAAATAATGAAAAATAGACGAAGCGCGACGTGAAAGTGCGCTACAAGCGTACTTCAGAAAATCTTGGTCGATAAGTACGCTTGAATGAGCGATTCCTGAGTGAAAGCGACTACAACAATGATTTATACGCGCGATAAAAATCGGCAAGAAAAAAGATAGAGATATAAGATAAACTGAAATAATAAAAATAAGAACTGCTTTAGCGAACGAATTTCGATAAACAAGAGAAAAATTGTTCTATTAAAAGAACAAAATCTATCTCATTCATATAAGATGTCTTACCAATTCATCGATGTTATTAAATAGTGAATATGATGAGATCAATGCATACATAATGTACATAACAAGTGAATAAATTATAAAATATTTTAAAGCACAACCTCAAATTCATTAAACGTTGAATACCTCTTGAGGCATCGTCTAACAAGGAAACTCCACTTTAAGGTGGTTATATCCAACTATGCGAGTCAACAATAGACTCAAATATAACTCTAAATTTAAATCAATATATACTGTTGTGTAAAATCTAAGAATAAAAAAAACAATGTATTTTATACACTTACAATATTAAATCATAATGAAAATAAATTAATTAACTTAAAAAGAAAAGAAAGAAAATCTACGTAGTACATAAGAGAAATTAGATTGTGACAACGTCGCATTTTTTTTTACGAGTAGACGAATACAGTAACAGACACAAGCACCAAAGAGCACCGCTGTCAAAATATTTATACTGGAAAATATATTAAAAGTAAAGTTTTAACAAGAAAAGAAGAATGCAAAACGGCTCTTGCGAAAAAACGACAAGAATGGCATAACCTCACTCTTGATGAGAAACGGGATGTATCAAATCTATGTGATGGCAATCGCATTGTCATTGAAAGTGCGACGTTGTCATACCTACTAGACTTGGTCAATTCTCGAGAGAATGAATAAAATTAAGATTTTTTATTGACTCAAACTTTAATATCATAAAGTGAATATTTGTGGTCTTGTTACACATACTTTTTCATAAATTCAACTACATGAGACTCGTTTTTTATTAATTTCTTGAATGCGATTTCGATGCTATATGAAAATCCATGTCATATCACGACGGAAATGGCTGTACTACAATGGTAAATATAGAAAAATCTGCGAAATTTGATCGGTTATATCTCAGGAACGGGACGGTAAATCGAGTTCAAATTTTACAGGCATATGTACTAATAACTAAATTATTTGAAACGAAAGTTTCAAGACATTCTTGAATAATGTGTTAGGAAGGATATAACTACCTTAAATAGATGAAAACAACGATTTTGCAATGATTTCGATTGTGTAGTAGAAACGACGATATACGTGGATAGTCAGAGAAGCGTTTAATAATGCTTTACGACGGGATGATCTTCATTGCGAGATCTTGTAATAGCATCGCGTGAATATACAATACATATCCTGTAAACGCAACCGCCATCGTAGATAAACATCAAACAGTTTCGACACACCGAGGAATTTGTCGGATAATGGTGAGAAAAATTCGCAACTTCGGGTTTCAATAAAGATGGGAAGAAAAACGTTCAGCGAGCCACAGTGCAACTAGTGCACGTACCGCAGAAAATGGGGTTGCTTTGATCTCGCGAAATGACTTTGATCACGCAGCGATATTTTCGAGCGATAATTTTTTTTTTCAACGTTATACAGTTGCGGTTCGCTTGCTGGAAAATACATTGTGTCGAACACAAATGGCAAGAATGTTCATTATTTCAAGTACGGAAACCTCATTTAGAAATATTGATGTTCAACGAAAATAACTTTGTCAGTTCAAAACGATTCCAATATAATCCAATCCAATTCCAATTTCGAGCGCGATATTGACCGCAACGTGCATGTAGCGACTACAAATTTCTGTAAAGACCAATTTGCATGTAACATTCTTTTTCAAATCTGGCAAAAGACTCGCAATTAACATTTTATCTAAAATCTATAATAATATATGCGTTTCTAAATAAATTTTTATAATATATATAATATTTATGTGCATTCACAAACGTGTTAGATTTTCAAGAAATAAGAAAAGTAATTAATTTCTTTATTATATAATAAGTATAGGCAGATAATATTTTTCTGCAACTTCAAATGCGTTAATTGTAATAAATGTATATAACTTGGCCCACTTGAGATTGGAAATTTCCAATCGACATGCTCGACCGATCATGCCGATGTGCAGAACGCTATGAATACAACGCGTTCGCGACCAATAGGAAACGACCAACAGAAACCGATGCTTTACCTACACGGTAATCTCTTAGTGTAATCCGAATTAGGTCCTGCACTACGTGTACAATGTCCCTTACGATAACAGAGCATAAATCACGAGCATCGATAATGAGAAATCCACTGTGCGCATTATGGCCGCGGCATGCACGCGGGCATCTCTGTAATGGGAATACGTAACTAACATCCCGTACCCATTACGTGTACCTGAGACCGTGGAGGTCGTTTTTCTAGATCATTACACCAGACTCCGGACGACTGGAAAATTGAAGATTAGCATGCACGTGAAAAATTAACGGCAAAGATAGTGGAAGGCGGATTAATCCGTGATTTGTAAGCTGTCGATTATTAATGGTGATAATCTGAATAATCATTATATAATAAGACGCGGCTCTTAAATTTATTACTAGTTATGTAATAAGACACGCGCTTAAATTTATCACAAGGTAACACGTTCGTTTAATATTCCTGTCTCAAGTTATAATTTTAGGTAAATGTGGCAAGTTGAAAGGAATAATCCTACATAAATTAAATTTAATTAAGAGACAGTGAACATCAAACTGCCGCATTTATACAACTTATTTGTATAACAACACAACCAAAGATTGGAGGGCTGTAAAGACAAGGTCCGTAATTCGTAAAATTAATTTTAAGTACAACTTCATTTCAGATTCACTTCGAGAGGATGTCGTATCTAAAATTGACTCCACAGATTATGAGATTTACTTCCTGCGATTAAGCCTTCGATCTCCACGTGACTGCTCGAATGTTAAAATTACACACGACATATGTGACGTGCTATCAAGAGCTTCGGCTTGAACCGACAAACGTACGTAAACACGTAGAAAAACCAACGTTCCTCGGCTTTAGGTGAAACACGTAACATCGTTGGTAGCTGCTATTGCAACCGTTGTACAACCAAGTTGCAACAAAGAACAAGGAGAGCAAAAAAATCAGCTCGATTTTGTATACCCGACGAAAACAACTTCCATGGCACACGTTTCCGCTTTTTCTCGCATCTGTCTCCTCCGAATCCGCCCAAAAGATTCATCTTCCCCCTCCCTCCACCCGTCTCTCATTCTCACCCTCTTCCCTTCTCTCGAAGAACTCTCTCTGTCTATCAGATGGCCTGTCGATTATTACGCCACCGCAACTATAACTTTTCCTAGAAGGCATCCATTATCGTGATTGTTCGCAAGTTTACGGTCGACGCGGCGCAACTACCTGGTGAATCCTCTCAAGGAGAGGAAACGGAGAGAAACGTAGGACAGGCCTTAGAGGGATTTCAGTTTTCATCATCCTAGAAAGCTTCTCTCGATCGGCTCCTGACTTATAGACGTGAATAAATAATGTATTCGCTTTATAAAATATTCCCTTTAACATATGAAATATACTGCATCAGATTATAAGTTGGCGTAACATTTTATTTGTTACGAAATCCGACTAATCTGATAACACGAATAATTCTGACAAGCGTGTTAAAGCACGATGATATTTTACTTTTATTTTCCGTCCTTGTCCATAATACGTGGAAATCAAGAGATTTTATTGTCCAACAATGACAGTATTTCCGGGCAAATTTCGTCGGTTTGAAAAATAATTCCAGCGAAAAATTCTTCATCAAACGCAAATCAGAGAGATTATAAACGGTAGTGGACGATCGATTTACGAAGATTACAAACAATTTTCAAAGTGACACTCACATGATGTATTCGGTCGTAAATCGATCAATCGCTATGGGTATTATCGACGGGGGAGACATTCGACGATCAAACATGCATGAATAAATTAAATAAGAGTAACATTCAAACGCGCATCTAATAAATATTTCCGACAGTGTTCAGCGTTTTGGCATGTTTAATTGGACAACAGAAATGTACAGCTGACGTTTCGTTGATGTTGTCTATTCCCTAGAAAATAAGCGGCTGTGCTTATCGCGATAGTGACATAATAGCGACGTAAACGTGTTCGTGCAAATCATGGAATATTTTTAATCAGCAAAATCATTTCTTATCAAGGCATTGAAACGCGGATCATAAATAAGTTATACTACGCAATATTAAAAGAGAAAAAGTGTTTCAAAGAAATGACGAAGAAAAATTTGAAGCTAATAAATCATTCTTCTGCAATTATTTTGTCAAAGACTTCTATATGCTCCATGTTACGTCAGTGCATATGAAACAAAGTAGTATAAACTACATAAAGTATAAAAATATATACGATTTTTGTATACATTCAATTAAAAAAGTGTACACAATGACGTAAAATTAATTCGTTCGACCTGTCTAAAGGGAATTTCAAATGTGATTTACGACATTCGCGAATTATTTCATTATTCCATTACGCGCCAATCGATCGAGCCGGTCTTTAGCGTACGAGTATACCAGGTAACTTTCCCATGTGGTTAATTAAATATTTATAAAGTAAAATAACAGGTCTGTCTACGGCCAGACGCAAAATCAATAAACGACAATCTATTCCGCGTTCTACTTTCATTACAAGGACACCGATTCTCTTTGCCTAAAGATCCTGGAGGATCTCTAGGGAAGGAATATCTCTCGGCCGACTGATTGCCGAAGGCCTCTGTGCAAGTTCACGCCCAAGCACTAACGAACATGCGCTAATCGCGGCGAAATGTGCACACAGACGAAACTGCGGATAACGCTTCACGGCGGATAAATAGCCTAAACTCCGCCAGTTCCTGCGCAAACTTCGCTCCCGAAATACAGACGACCCGATATTATTTTGAACTAACGAGGGAAGAGAGAGAGAGAGAGAGAGAGAGATCTTCCGTAATTAGAAGAGCTGCTGACTTCGCCGAAGCGTCCGTAATTAAAATTTAATACTGCCATATTTAACATGCAATACGCGAAAAGCTAATTATATTAATTGTATCAATGTGCATTAATTATCAGCACATTAATCTTTATCATCAAATCAAGATTGATTATCAGTTTAATGGCACAAACAATTTGTGTACACCGCAGAGTAATTTAAAAAAAACAAGTGTTACAAAACTCCTGCGAAAAGTTCTCTTGAAACGAAGTAGACGTATCTTGACAACACAAAGATCAATATAAAATCAATATAAGTATCACTACAGTAATAAAATACAATATATTACGTAAAAAAATAAGTAAATATAAATAACATTATAGAGATAAAAGAACAAATTAACTTATAATTTATATTTAAAATTTGGATGCATTTTTGTAGCATTGATAGAATATATACGATGCAACTATATCGCGACTGTAGTAGTCAATTAATACCGATTGATGATAAGTAGTGAACGGAGGGTATGATTTTCCGGTAATCCCCGCTGACACGTGTCTTCCTCGAAAGACGGAACGAGTCGGCAATCAACCAACCGTGTAGGCGGCATTTCAACGACCAGGATTTTCACGCGTTCGCAATATCTTATCGCCCGGCACAGCTGCAATAATCCTTCTTGACGTTTACGACACCCGCGAGAACGCGAGATTCAGCGGGAGATGATAGATCCAACTTCCTCGCGGGATTAAACGCCAGTCCCTAACGAAACGCATTTTACCGCTGCAGATAGAAATAGTAACCCCGATCGGAAAATAAAGATGTTGCCATCACGTTAGTGGATAGGAGCGGCATTAACCATAAGAATCGAAACCATCAGATAAAACTTTAGTTTAATTCATGCTTCGCTCATTTTCTTTATTGAAGGTTTAAAATTTATATCATTTCACTACTTATTTCGGAAATAGATTAGAGATAAATACGTGTAATACAGAAAACAGTAGAGTTGCAGAAGAGTCGTGATTGGGGAATCATGATTAAAAATGAACTCATAAGTACGTGATTTAATAGACCCACTTACATTTTCCCAAATTCACTTGAATTTCGTGATCGTTTAGCATACATGCTAATAAGATTCGAATAAATTGCTCACCGCGTATTAATAACGATGAAAATGGCGGGATTTGCGTAAAGCAAATGCAAATACTGAGTTCATTGTTTGGCAAGTACCAGGGGAAAAAAATACCGCTTTTAATTGAAATCTCTGTTTGAACAATGTGCGACAATGTGAGACATGTATCACGCATTTTGACGTGGTGCGCCCGAGATAACGAGAATAACGAGGTGCTGTTACGCGACGATAAAATGCATCGCAATGACGCAATGCAAACAGCGCGTCTTCGCTACAGTGAAATTGTTTTTACGCCGGATAAAAAATATTAGCTCGACTCAATTCTATGGGGAGAAATTTATAGATCAATCCGAAACATACACTTTCCTTGTAAACAAATCGATCGAATCTAATTCGATTTCTCTTCGATTGTTAACGCTCTTTCTTTTTACGAGAAATATTTTCTCGCAGAAGAGACAATAAAACATAATCATTGAGCGACGCTTCTATGAACAATTTTGAAGATATTTCGAATATTATTCGAAAATGTTTGAATAAAGAACGATCTCAAGCATTACTTTATTTATTTATTTTTTTAATACGCAGCGTTAAAATTTAACTCGCCATTCTTTCTCTTGAAATAACTCGGGATCGTTTCTCAAAGCTCATGTCATGGATAATTCGCGAGAGAAAGAGCATCGTGGATCGTAAGCCGCGACAAACGATGCGAAAACGAGCAAAACTATGTCGCACGCGCATTCGCCTTATTATCGATTTTCGATAAACATCGTAGCATCCCCGTGCAACAACGGCGGCGGCGGCGCGGCGGCGCACAGAAATGGTATAGCACACTCGAATTGCGTGCACGATTGGTGAACATTATTCCCCGGTAAAGCGCACATCCGATTCGCTTAGTGTCAAAAGTCATTTTGTCCTGTTTTTCTTCTCTTCATTTCCCTGTGTTAAAAGAACGCGATATGAGAAGAGAAAATGAAAGGGGAAGAGAGAGAGAGAGAGGGAGAAAGAAAGGGAGATTCGCGGCTTTATTGCGGCCGTTATTAAAACGCATACAGTAACGAACCACCTTTAATACGCGCACGCGGCAAATGAACGGATAAAAGAGAGAAAGATAGGAAAACGACCCATTAACGTTTTTTGCATAGCTATCCACGCCCTTTTTCGTTCTTCTTCTATCCTGATGACTTCCATATTGTAAGAATTATTCGATTTGTGCGCATCTCGAGTTAATGAAATCGCCTGATCAACCGTTATTTACGCGATATTAACCTTTTCATTTAAGAACTAACCCAAGATTGCCGTTATGACGTCAATGCTCAGACACATATCATATATATTGCTATCGACACATAATTGCAATTATATCGCAAGCTGGACTCAACCAGATACGATAAAGCTACTGAGTAAAATACATATATTTTACAATCGTTAAAATGTAACAATTAATAAGTAGATTCGAGGACTCGACACGACAGGTAAACGCACTCACGAGGATAATAATTAAATCAAATAACAAGAGAGATTTCTCCATTTTGCGGCGTTCTCCATCAATCATTTCATTATCGTTCATTATCTCTAATCTGCGGCAAGAGATCACGCTCTTTCTGTCTTTTCAGGAAAATCTGGCGAGTTTCCGAGCGTCACTTAAGATGCGCCACCTCTCTCCTAATACGGCCTAATTCTTTGGATTAATGATCACGCGGCTTTTTTATTTTGCATGGGGATAATAGGTCAGGCGAGTAAGCGGAAAAGTTAAAAGCTCCATAAGGCATATTTTCATCAACAATTATGGCTTTACCGCGAAATACTCTGACTCCCTGATTTTAATCAAGCAACTTTCACGACCTATAGTAAAAAGAAAAAAAATAAAACCGCGACTTATGAACCATGAAACACCCACCCTGTACCATGTCAGAATATCACGTAAAATCTACGCCTCGAGGGGCGTTTAATATTGTGGCAGAAAGCAACGTAATTCCATATTATTTATTTGACGATTATCTCTAAAAATTGATTTAATATTATACCTTTTGTAGAAATAAAGTTATTTTAATAATAAATAACTTAAAGAAATCAAATTTAATATTACTTTCATCGTAAAAAGAATATTTTAATATATCAAACTTTACCATCACATAGTAACTCATTTCAATTTCAAATTACTTCTCAAATGAGATAATGTAGAGAATAAAAAAAGTAACCTATTCATAGAATTTTTATTTAGTATAATAATAATAGTTTCAGTTTATACATTCTATTTTAATATTATACTTAATTCAATATAATTCTATTATAATTTTACTCCGTTTTTGGATAACATATTTTTACCGAATTTTTATAGCTTTCTTGAAGGTTTTTTCCGCTTCGAGTAACGCTCGAATTATTACGTAAACTAGCGAAAAATAATTTTGCTTACTTGGCAAGTAACAGTACAGATTTATTAAAATAAGATTTATTGAAATAAGATTTGTGTGCCAAAAATCGACGACATATAAATAAATCCAGAATCAATTAATCAAGCTCCGATATACTGGCAATAGTTGGAAAAAGATCATAATAAAAATCGTTACGTGGTTTATTAATCAGATTCTATATATATATATATATATTCGATTCTATACATTACTCAAATGCACGATGACTTGCCATGGATGACAAGCGCCGAGAGTGATCAGCCTCTCATTCGGAATTAAATTCGCTTTTATATCCACAAGCTTCCAATATCCATTTTCGATAGACGATGAAGATACGATATTTTCCCACGGAAAGAATTTTAATATTGACTAAGTAAGACACATTTTAATAATACGCGAAACTTCTCATCGGCTTTACGAAATAAGACATCAATACCAAAGCGATATATATATAGAATATCTATATATATATATATATATATCTACGGTTTATATTTTATCGATAACTAAGTCGGTATAATTAGAGACTAAATAGCATAAAATCATAATAAAGAGAATGAAGTACGCGATTCAATATGAATTGAAGTGGCCAGATAATTTAACAAGCTCGCTTATCAAACCATTGGAAATTAACCAATGTTTATCCGTACATTTCGGTCCTGTGGGAGTCTTGCCGATAATAGAATGTTTACATATTATTGATTCGGTTACGTGCCGTTGCTGAATTTAGCGTTTGACGCTAATTGGGAGGGAAGTGTATACGTAATCTCGTGGCATATGCAAATCCGCGTCATTTGCACATCGTCGGTTAACGGTATCATCAAACGCTTGTTGCATATAAGTTTCATATATAACACACACGCATATATATATATAATATATATATATATATAATGATATGTATGCATATATGTATGTATGTACATGTATGTACGCGTACACATAGACTCACACTCATTCGGTGAACTCGAATCGCGGGAAAATAACGTTTCGATTCACGCACGCTAGAAAGATTCATACGTGTAATTAGCGATATTACTTCCATTTATCCACGCTACTTGCGGAGAAAACGATCCGTTTTCGACGCGCCGAAGTTGGGATTAATATCCCCGAGGTAACGTAACTTATGGTTATTAAATATCGATGCCGCGTATACGCCACGCGTAAACTACTCACCCAATACGAGGAGTCAATCATACGCCATCACCGTGATTAAGCCAGAGAGATCGTAACTTACCTGAAACAGAGATTATTGAATGGCATTAATTAATATAGTAATGTTGTGGGTAAGTAATAGAATATCAGAGACATTAACGCTTTAAAGTTTGTACATATCGTATATGACTAAATTATGCAATCGTCGTGTTAAAACTTTCAAACTTGCGTATCTATATTAAATATTAATTTATATCAAAGTACAATTAAACGTACACTACATTAAATGATTAGAGAATAAATATCTGGTTTGTTAAAAGGATGAAATTGCTGCAAAATTTAAATAAAATTTAATCGAGATATTCTCGGGGAAAATAGTAACAATTATATATACATATATAATACATAAAGTGTACGTGCTAGATAAAAAGTACAGAACCTTCGTCCAGTACTGTATAATTTTAAAGGTGCATAAATTAATAATATCATTTCCCCTTTCATTTTGATTACATACAAATTTTTTCTGATTAGTCAAAATGCGCGTACATGTAAGATATTTTTCGTGGTGACTCTCCTGTAGCGTAGGCAGCTCGTTAATTTCTCTCCTAACGTTCTTCAACATTTACGATTTTTGTAAACATAGGTTTTCCGAACTTGTGAATGTGAGAGGTGCATTAAGGAGAAAGTTATCGACCTCGGGCGATGCATCACTTTTGCATCGCGATGCGGCAAGCGAATGCCTCGAAAAGGTCTGAAGATATTCCGGTGATGTAACCGAGGGAACATAAACCGAGCGATATTTTATTGCTATGGACGTCGATACATTGCGGATAGGATTCGATGTCGAAGGAACGAACGCTCTTGCGTAGGGACGCACCGCGGAAGTGCACAGGGCAGCGCAAGCAGTGACTGGTCAAGATCGTTCCTTTATTTTTGTCAGTCGTTACAGCAATTACACGTCTCAGGACTGTCATCGATAATGCATACCTTGGTCTATGCGGCTTGTTAAACGAGTTCGGCATAAGGTTCCCCGAGCAATGTAGCAAGCATCCTGCTAGCGAGCACAAAATCATACCGCCTCATTCGATTCAACCTTGTTCAATTAACCGGTTCGATCAGTAAACTCGCATTCCACAGCGATCGCCATACCATTCGCATAACTGTTAGATCGTTCAACAACAAGATTGAAATTTTCCAATGTGTGTTGTGCGTGGTGTTGACTAATCTAAGTCGATGGATAAATTAATGATTGACTAATCATCCGTATACGGTGATTGCCTGATTTCATATTTTGAATAAAGGGTTTAGTAAATAGCTACCAAATGTTTAGTGAATCGATACCAATGAAATGTTTGGTTAATATAATAAAAAATTATTTTACCTTTCTATATACATTTAATAAGTATTACCAAACAGTAATCATTTGATAATTTCTAAATATATAAAAACGTACAAAATAATTTTTTTTATATTAATTAAACATTTAATTAGCATTATTTTACTAAACATTTAATAGTCATTACGAGTTTTTTTTCAGTGTTTAATAAATATATCCAACCCATCAAAGTCGTCGCATTGAAAAAGAAAAAAGTTTAATAGACAAGATTAAATATCGCTCCTGATTGTCAAGTCTTTTCGTGTATAAAATTCAGCGGGAAATAAAAAATTCGCTCCAGCTTGCCGAAGTACGGCCGATTGTTAGACCGCACCCGCCCGATGCGGTCTATTAAAGTTACTCGATGTCGGTAATTCTCGCAGAATTTTCTGGCAGCGCGCGTAACCTCACGTTAAACTGCCCCGGCGCGCCTTAACACGGTTCCACCTAACTATACGAATAGGATAGTAATCGAAGCGCGTTACGATACTCTTGCATAATGCGCAGAATCGACAGTAAATCGCAGGTGGAGTCAAGGTGAGGCCCTGAGAAATTAATTCCGTACAATCCACGTTCAAAATATTAAAATTAGGACAGCCGTTTGCATTACAGCTGCGTTAAATTGCGTATCTTTCCACCGCAGTTCTCAGTCATTTGTCTCATAAAATCGCGACATTTGCGTTAGGAACTAATCGTAACGAATGTGTGACAATGCAGGCGTAATAATACACTCCTAAAATTGATATATTTGATGCGTATAAGGAGAGCTCTCGATGGAAAATTAATAAGAGATCAAGAATTTACAGCTGTCACGTAATTACTTGTAAAAAAAACGAATGCGATCAAAGTAGCGTAGAGTTGAATTTAAAAAAAACAGAAGCAAGCGACGTTTCCCAGCAGTTGTCCATGGCGATTCATCACACTGTAAATAGCCGGGCAACATTGTAAACCTCGCTGGCGATAATCAAAAACATAACTTTCACTCGTCCGAGCTACAACGGTCGGTCGACCGTTGCTGCCATAAAATACAATGGCCGCACGTATTGTTGGCCGCATGTACCGCAAGCTAAACGCAACCTATTTTTTCTCGCTCCCCCGGGCACGCGACGATACAAAGGGTATGTATGTATAATCGAAACGCATTGACCGCCATTTGCATAGCACCAGCTCGAGTATTTTATGGAAATTGCCAGGGCAAAAATGGGAGAGAGAGAGAGAAAACAAAATATTTATTACATGAAGCAAGGAGGGAAAGGGACGGAAAGAGGACAAATTTTATTGCGGATGAAACAACTCCCCTGGAACGAACTAAAATACATCTTCATGCACAGCTGCCATTGAAATAATGACATCATAAATAGTACAACAAAAGTAACTATTTCTCTATTATAAATATGATTTAAACGCAACGTTCGACAGTGCATGCTTTATATTCTTTAAACAAAAAAGTTTTATATTCTTTAAAAAAAAAAAGTCACTGGAGGAAATGATTGAGACGAACACTCATTTCGATTCTTTGAGATTTGTGAGAATTGCATTTTCCAGGGAATTGTCTCTCTTTTAGTTTCCTGACATCCTTTGCTATGGCATTAAACAAATGTTAAGTGACGATAAAGCAGCAAAACGCATAAAGCACTCGCGAGCGGACCAGACCAGAACTCTCGCAGTCCATAAAACGTGAACTCGATATAGCGCGGTCGCGGCGACAACGAAGTGCGCACGATGCGTTAAACTGTCCGCGAGTCACTCGATTTACGACGTGACGAGGGGAATCGAAGTTTATACAAGTACTCGCGTTAAGAGACCATCGCTTTTCCGCGGTCGACGCTTTTTCTCCCGTTCCCGCGACTGGCGAAAACGAGTGCGAGTCGCATCCCATTTACATAAGTGGATGGAATAATACCGGCAAGCAGTCAATGTATTACGCGAACGTCGTGGAAACCGGAGTTGAAGCCATAAGTCGCCCAGGCGGGGAAATAAGTCGCGACTGTGTCATGTAGTAAAAAAAAAAAAGAAAGAAACGCATGCTATAACCCGAGATGTTGTTTTCCGGCATCAAACAATTCCCAGCACGAACGAGTTTCCTGGTGCTTTCTTGTTTTTATAATACGTATATGTCGATGTATATGGTATAGTTTCAGAGCGTCGCATTAAATCTAGCAAGTCTTGGACATCTACGACCAACTTAAAGCAAAAATTTTAATTTGTAATACGATATATTTAAATAAATGTAATAACAATTAGCACACAAAATACATTTAACAGATATTAAAAAGAAAGAAAAAATAAAGGTATTGTACACATAAACAAGTGTATTAATATAAAAATAATTATTTTAGGAAAAATTCGCGAATTCAAGTCAGAATAAAGGGAAATATACGCGTACCTTGAAACGTTTCATTCCACACGCTCGCGTGTATGAAATTAATTTGCATCAAAGTTGCATTTATTTACAGCTCGCGCAATTGCGACGAAAAAGATTATGCTTCCCCAGGTTCCCAATGTTATCCAGACGGAATCCCTCGACAAAACGCACGATGCAAATCAGTGTTTAAGTGCGATGCGTTGCCCGGCGAGAGACATTTCAGCGACGAGAATATCTATAGTTTTCGGTCCCGCAGTCTCTCATTATGTATTCCACCGCCAGCCCGTTTAAACCGCCACCACCGCTGCCACATTTCATGGTAGCGCGAAACTTTGCTGCCCGGAAAGTTCAATGAAATTAACTCCGCTTTGCATACGTTTAATAACCCGTATCGCGACCGCGATCTGCGAACGTAAGGCACAAGCCGCTGCTCGACTTCACGATTTTCCGTGTGAGCTGCTTCTACTCTACTCCCCCTACCGAATCTTTCTTGTCTTTACGGGGCATGTGCGGTTTCATTCGTATAATGCATCAGCTTCGACTTACAATGATTCGTCTCGTGTCTATCTCATCATCCGTCTTTTCTCCGTCTTCAAAAGTTGTAATTTAATCACTTGCGCTACGAAAATCAAAATGATCCTGCTCGCTATTTCACAAGAGCTTTTCTTGTTCCTGTACAACGTAACAAATAATTTGTCAACACTTTTATACCGAAAAAGAAACTAAATCTTAATATATTTCTTTGAACAGCCTACTAAGTAAACATTTACTTAAATAGTAAACAAATATTTAATTAATAAAAAAATAATATTATAGTTCAACCAAATTAATGATTTTTGTATCAAATAAATATTTAGCTGTAGCCAAAAGTGAAAATATTTTTCTTTTTCTTGTACTTTAAAGAAAAAGTGTCGTTCTTTTAGTTTTGATGTTTAATATCTATATATAATATATAAAAAATACAAAACTTCTTTTTTATTTTAATAACTGTAGAAATATGAAGAATGCTACTAAAATTGTCGTTGTTTTCTTATAATAATTATAGAACGGTGTGCTAGCTAATTTCACAATTCAAATTTATACTGAACAATGAAATATAAGGGCACAACCATTATTCTCCAAATTATACGCAATCTTCCGGTAAGATAAAAATTTGATCGTGTGTTCATACGAGAGAGTGCATAAAAGTTGAAAAATTAACGAAAAAAAATTTTTAACGAGCACACATCAGAACGGAAATCTCAACCGAGACAATTTGTCTAGTAGCATTATTGCGTCGTGGATTATTACGAGCACCATTTTCCGTTGCGATTCTCTTTCCGCGGGCTGATTCGAGAAGACGTATCTCCCTAGAGAAAGAAGCTTCCGCGAGTGCCTTCACCACGCTATGTTTCTGTCGGGATGGGATTTCTTTATGCGCGACGCTCCACCTCTCCGCCTCCTCCTCTTTTCTCTAAACCCATTTTACTCTCGTTTTATACTTTTGTCTGTTCCTCCCTTGTCGACTACTACACTCGCGGCGTCCGTCATTATGTAGACGTCAGCTTCCGCGCGAGGGAAAATGCTTTTGAATCGGGAGCGCGTTGACATTGCGAAGAATGTCGTATAACGTCATACCCAATGGAATCGAGCCATTTAATGGAATATGCATTTAGCGCACATCTTGCCGAAACAAATATTGTATATAATATTATATATACGTTAAGAGATGTGCACCAAGTGGATCGTCTGATACACTTGACGCTCAAATTAAATCCAAACTACAAAATTGCGAAACTGAATATCGATTTCCGCCTTCCTATTGCAATAGTAACAAATCATCAGTGTATAATCATTAATAAATATACTGCATTTTAACAAACATAATAAATAAATAATTAATTAATTAATATTCAAATGGATATAATAACGTATATGTTAATTCTACATTACGTGCTTAAATATTATTTTATGTGTGTGGCTTAAAAATTATACATACATACATTTTTAATTTATCAAAGCTTAAAATTATTAAAGCAATTTAAAGCATATAGCTTTCAAAGCTATTTTACAATTTAATTCAGACTACATGTGAATCGTTCACTCAAAAGCGATATAAATATCGGTGTAACTGCGGTTGCATTTTGCTTGTTTTTGCGCCGCTCAATGAGCTTGAATGATCGCAATGACTTCGAATGATTGGGCTACCACGCAATGCACAGCGGCGTTGATGCGACGACAATGCTACATCAAATGCGTTTGTACAGCTGAATAGCCGCAGCTACACGCGCAGTCTATTTATCTCGCTCTCTCTCTCTCTTCCTCTCTGCTTCTCTCTCTCTCTCTCTCTCTCTCTCTCTCTGTCTCTCAACCTGGTTTCACATCATATTAATTTCCTGGAACTGCGATTTAAACGGTGCTCGAGCGTGGCGCGCTCGTTCCTGTAAACTCTCACGGACTATTACGAGAGTTCTAATGCCGATTACAATGGCCATTAACACGACACGGCTGACAGCCTTACCGTTACGACAATCTCTCTTGCAATTATGACAAATGCAGATCGCAAAGCTGTAATGCAATCGAGCGTAAATAGGCAACCGACCATTACTCCGAATTCAGTGAAAAAAAAAAGAAACGGTTCTCTTCTTTTGTTCACTTAGAGAAATTTCACGATCTTTATTCCATGAAATTTTGCACGACACCCAGTACATTGTAACATCGTCGGGTCGACGTCAATGCTTAATCGAACAGTCCCGTCACATCTCCACATCGACGTCGCGGCGACGTTTCGCGGTACATCATTCGTGCGCAGATTGTCGCCGCACTCTCGACTGCATCCGCTAAAGTGCGGTTGAAATTACTGTAGAGACGTACGGTAGGGTCGAACGTACGAGAACGAGCCTTGTTCAGAGACAGGTTCGATCGATCGATCCTCGGGGAGATTGAAATACGGCGGAGACGGAGACAACTGTCGAGGATGCGAGAACGGAGACTCTGCAATTCTATGCGGAACGATGGTTCCGCGGTCGGAACGGCGCATAACTTGGGCGAATAATCGTCTACCTCTCCTTCCTTCGTGGAAGATGCATTGACGATGGCCATATCAATGGCCGACCACCGCGTACCCTGGCACGTGCCTCGAAATCATCCTATGGATACCGATCCTTTCGAGAACGCGCGTCTGCATGTCAAGCATCGGTACGAAACTCCATCGTATATAACGTGAAAGCGACGTAATGCTATCTTATGATGCTTTTATGTCGATACTTGTGATCTTGTGTGTTTATATTTCTCCTCCTTATATTTTCGCTTTTTACCTGTTCAATTCGCGTATTTCGTTTCTAATTTAAACGTAAGTTAATTCCTTAAGAATTCCCGGATTTTGTGGGTGAGTGTTTTTATTATAAATTTCAGATAAACTTAGAGAATTTTTTAATGCAACTTTGAAATAAATTAAAGTACAAGCAAAGCACACAAACTATATAGGTATTAAAAAGTAATGGAACAATTCCTGCACGAGACGACATAAATCATTTTCTGCAATTGGAGCCGCGAAAAATGTAAGATAATACAGAAAAGATTCACATATAGTATCACATATTCAAATATAGTATATTAATGAATTACTGTTCTGCTGAATTTCCGGTAAGTTTAGTAAACATCCTGTTGAAATAAAATTTTTGTAATATAAATTTGGAGCAATCTCCTGTCTCTGGATATCGAAATTTGATCCCGATCCGCTTTTCTTCGAGCATCGTCCCGTTATATGCACTCGGCCGAAGAATCGCTTGGTTAATGGATTGCTCGGTGGAAAATTAAATTTACCTTATCACTATTTATACGTGGCGACCGTCGAGCGTGGCGTAGAAAACTGCGGTGGTGAGCTAATGCGATTGAGTCGCCTATATCTATTTGCAATAATGTGCGACGTCGCGTTGTTAAATAAATCACCGTGCACTCTTGATAATGTCGCTTCACTTTTTGCGGCACCGCGGCAGTACTACGAATCGCGCGAAACGATAAATTATGTATTATTCGGAGGAACGGAAATACATCGACGCGCTTCTCGGCTCACATTTGGCGTTGAATGTGGCTATACGGTTCTACATTTATGTCGATAAGAAACGTGAAATGATAAAAATTGAACAAGAATATTTCTGTGAATTTATCATTCATAATTCACGGACAAGATAATAATAATTTCTATATAATAAATGTAAATGGGACGTTCCACGTCACGGGGATAAGTGTCTGGGCAAAATTTGTGAAGTCGAAATAAGACGTTCAAGGGCTTAAAATTTTCGTTTTATGTACACGGAAAAAAAGGTATAATTCACATAACTAGAAATATTTGAGTTGTGAGCAATATAGCTATATTATCCTAGTTATCTTTATGTGATAAGAATGTGCGTGGTTGATACGATTTATTTACTTTGATGTGTCAACTATCTTACAATTAATGTAGGTATCGTGATTTGGTTGTGACAACCAAATCTTGGTTGGGTGATCATTTACTACGGATAAGTTATCTATCCGTATAGTTGAGTCAATCGTGATACTACAAAGTATGGTGGGTAGTAGTTTATTAGTAATTATAAGACTAATGTATAAGATAATAAGAATTAAATTATTAATAAAAATTAATTTTTTATTAAATCATGCTATAAATTAAGTTACAATTTCAAAAAGCAAAAGCGACTCACCATGCTTACAATTTTGTGTGTGCAGTTGCGTGCGTACTTTGAGTTGTATTGCAAACGTGTCTATTAATGAAAAGTTATATTGTAAAAAAACTTTATTGCATTATTATGGATCAGCGTTGCAAGAATGCGCTGAAACATATGAGATTGTCGCATCTTGTTGCATTATTTAAAGGTATGTACAATAAAAAGGTTATACCTGAAAATAAAATTGTATATTTGGGAGGTTATACAAGTGCATGTTTCGAAAATGTTACTTTATCCATATACATTCATAGAAAAGTATTAATAGATTGATGATGAAACTTTAAAGTTGTTTCATGACTATTTCGATACAATTCCATCTGTAATAAGCAATATAGGCGGAAAGGAATAAAGTCTATTATTGAGGTTTGTAAAATTATTATAGGATAGAAATTTAGTTAATGAATAGCTATGAAATAAGCAAATCTTTTTCTATATTTATATTACCTACATTAATTTCTGAATTCTTATGTTAGTTTTATGATTCTGAGCTTTTTTACCTTTAAGGAAAATAAGAACATACAAGAGCAAACTGTAGATGCAATTGTAAATACTATATCAGTGATTTCACCTTCTACTTCAATAAGTCAATGTTCAGAACCATTTGATCAATAGCATCATATAACATACAGACATTAGCGATAGAAACAACCTCAAGAAAAAAATTATGTGTTAAAGAAGTACAACATGATATTCCAATAATACTACAAGATGATGAGCCTCTTAAAAATGTAAATTTTTAATTTAGTTCTTTAATATTTTTCCAATATAATGGATAATGAGATAGAATAATGTAATAGATGGAATCTCGCATTAAATTAACACGAGATATGGATTAATTTAATTAGTTTAATTTAATTAATTTACTACAACATTTATTCAACTGAAGGACTTGATATCTCCCTTTCCTGTAATTCATATTTGGATAAGTGATGGTTGTATGTTTGCAATAATAAGACATATTGTAATACGCTTCTCTTAAACTGTTAAATTGGTAAAATTTATAAAGTCTATCATGTTTTGTTTTCTTTATTACTAAATCTATAATATATATAAATTTAGAATAAGTTATACATATAAATATATGTATAAAGTTTTCAATTTATGTATAAGTAGAAACATGAATATTTTTTTAATTATTAGTTTATAATCCATATATACTTATATTGTATTGTATAAGTTGTCAAAGATGTTCCTGCATGAAATATACATAAAAAATGTTTACTTTGTATTTTTGTATTAATTTTATATTAACGTACGTACAAAAATAAATACAATAATATATTTAACATAAACAAAAAAATTCGATTGGATTACACAATTTGTGTTCAAATATGAACGACTCAGAAATTGCAATTAAAATTATTCAATCAGATTATCAAGATATCTATGATTAACCTAAACACATAACTCTAAGTACATGGAGCGATGATAATTATTAGTCTTTACACCATATCAATATAATTTGTCTAAACTAACCAAATGATCCAGTTACCATTACAATATTCGTGGTTGAATGTTCAAGAAACAATCTGATTGTAGCAACCAGATACCGTCATTACTACAATATAAATCATTCAACCATTGTACAAGCAACCACATAAATAGTTGCTCCATATTTTACTATTCAATCTGGTTGGCATTACCAGATTTCTGTATAGACTAACCAGACTATTTTTTCCATGTAGTTTAAGGAAAAACGTGGCTTTTTTAAAAATTCAAAGCGGCTGCTCCAATATAGCGGTTAAAATGAATAAAAAGACTTACAGAAATTATTGAAAACATTTATTTCATTGATCAAGTGATTCAAAATTCATTCAATTTCCATGAAAATCGATATTTGTGGGTTTTTCAAATCACTCATGAACGATTCCGTAGTCATATTTCCAAAATTCGAATTGACGGATTTAGTACAGCGCTGTACTGAATGAAGAACTGACTGGAATTCTTAAATCATTAATCTAATAATCCAAAATTTATTTGCTTTGAATTTTAAAAAATGCCAATTTTTCCTTAAACTATAATACATATAAAAACAAAATTTTTAAGCCCTTGAACGTCTTATTTCGACACAAATTTTACCCAGATACTTGTTCCCATTGACGAGGAACATCCTATATAAATACATATACATATATATATTCAAAGAAAATCAAAATTTGAAGAAATTTTAAACAATAGGATTGATTACACAACGATCGCGAAAGTGAAATCGAAAAGCGGCATCGAAACTTTTTCATCTTTTTTTGTACTTCGCTAGGAAATCGCGATGGTACACGCGACGCCTTATCAATCATAGTAAATTTTCTGACCGATCAATCTTAAAAGTACCACGCTAATATCGCACGTCACGTTTTAGATAACGCGTTTTTCATCGTCCGCTTACTTCTTCTTTGTCCTTTCTTCCACGTCTCGACCGAACGACAATCGCTTCGTCGATATCACCGTCGTTTCCTCCTTGCCTCCATTCGATGCCGCTCCATTCCGTGACGCGAATCGATAATCCTCGATCGACAAAACTGTCGTGACTGTTATGGACGAGGCCGAATATTCATTTTTTCCTCCGCGTGTGCCGGGACGGATACGGGTGTCATCTTTTTCACCAACTTGACAGATCGATGAAATTGCAGCCCGGGAGCGACAAAACGTATTAATATCGTATCAAACATCCTTTTTACGAAATATCTTGTCAAAGAGGAATAAAAAAGACAAAGCAATAAATAAAATAGACTTCAAATATTACATCATAGAACAATATTTGAATCACCCAATGATATAAAATAACAGAAAAGATAAATTTCTCATAATAGATAACTTTCAAAATATTTTTAAAAAGTGACACATTATGAAGCTAAAATATAAAATAGAAAAAGAATACAAGTTCTTAAAATGATCCTAAAGCCGTCTGTTTTACCGATCAAATAGAACCTATATACATACGATTTACTTGTCATTGACACATCATTATTGCAAAGACATTGAAAAAACTACTTATTTAAAAAATAATCGGACGATTTTAGGATTTCCTCAATGTTTGGGGAAAATTACTTGTACACGCAAAAAAATATCGCCTCTACAAATTCCGACATCAAACATAGTAAGCGTTAAGCCACGCGATGTCGAGCGCGAAAGTGCGCATAAAACTGCAAGGGACATTCCCGCTGAGATTTCGTGGATTGCAGTCTAATCCTTATAACCGTTATAACGCGATCATTATTTTCCGCCCTCCTCGTTCACCACCGTATCTCGTGTCGCTCTCAGCATTCTACCACGATTCGTACTCCCTGTTTGTCGCAGTCTCGAATCTTGGAACGTGCACTTTGTGGAGAAGCGAGACGCTCTTCCTCCAGTGATACCATTATCCCGTGAAAGTCCCACCTGTCATTCGAGCGCCACCGCGTTTCTCCCGCGACTTCTTTCTCTTTTTCTTTCCCTCTTTCGATCGTCGACTTTCCTATTTTCATTTCGCAAACGTAACGCGTTGTATCTGCCTTTGTATCGGAAAAATCGACATGCTATTGAAAAAAAAGTTATCCCACGGTACCTAACAATGAAGCGTGAAGCTCATAATGCGATCATGATCATTATTTATTATCCTTTTTTTTTTTTAACATCCACTGTGCGCAAGTATTCAAACGTTTGTCATTTACGCTTGACTCTTTCACATTTTCTTAAAAATAAAATTCTACGAAGAGCTCAGCTCGCATCGCATTACAAACCGTCCTGTGATAACAAAAGAGCTCCGTTGTAAGGAGCAAAGCGTCGCCACTTGAAAACGGATTATGTAAATCGGGAGACATGCGCATCTCACCGGTGAATTTATGCGCGTTGGTCTCACACTTTTCGCCAAGTGTCGTTCCTCGAGGTGTCTCTCTTGCAAACAAACGACGAAGCAACAAACGACGCGCAGCAATAACACTGTCTTGTCTTCCGGAGGGCCCGTGTGCTTCCTCCGTTATTCTACGTGGCGATAAACGCGCGATCACTATCGACTCGAGTAATTTCCACGCCAGCACACAAAGGTCGGAGGGCGGGTCCATTAAGGTAAAAAGGGTCGGTGCCGCTTCCGAGACTGTTAAGAGGAAGTTTCGGCAAAAACGTTCCCAGGGCTGTATCAACTCGCTGGTATATTTAGGCTAATGCTAAGAGAAAGGAAGAGACTACACCATCCTGATAGTTAACAAAGCAGCTAACAAAATGGGCTATTCTTGTATGATCATCTCGTAATTCCACTCCCTCTGTATACGGATAAGGTAAACGTGAATACTCCAATTCTCGACGCTTGTCGTTCAGAGTGCACGAGCGAACGAATTTGCATTCAGCTAATTTGCATCGAGATGTATACACTCAATGACAATACCTGATGAAGTAAGCTTTAGCCTGATTTTTTTTTCTAGTTAAAGAGTTTATTTTCAAACTGTCTTATATAGAACCGTGTAGAAAAGACTATATAGAGTCGTGAGTACGTTGTAAAGTAATTTCCATAATGTATGAAACAGAGAAAACTGATTGAATATCACTGACGAGACATTTCGGGAGATATTTGAAAACTAGTCGCACTATAAACAGTGCATTAACTAACATTGTTCACTCACGCAATCTTGAACGAACACGTAAACCCGCTTTCATCTCATCCATCCTGAACCCTGAAACGCTTCACTTAGCGTCGTTGTTACGCGGTAATTACGTCCGGGAAGCCGGGTAGAAATCGGGGCCTTCGCGGTGGCAGAGGGGGGGGCCATCGTCCGACAGACAATACTCGTTTGAATTTCTATGAGCAGTCGCGGATCACCAGTTCAAGAGGAGGGAAGACAGGGACGACTGTTTGTCGAACGTGACGATATACGTTCGGCCGGTGATGGCTGCGTTCGCTAACGATCGATACCCGATACGTCACGAGCGCTGTCGCGTGTCCCTGAGGGGACGATTTCACGCGATATATCTTTCGTGCTCGTGCATCATGTTGCACAGTTTAAAAAAAAAAAAACGTAATACGATGGAAAAAATGATTCAAAACGACGCTTTTGGATATTGCTGTAATAACAATCGCCCGATAACTTTATAACACACACGGTGATCGATTTGACTCAAAATTTCAGCTGAAATCCATCGGCGACGTTATTATTAACCTGCCACACGAGCTGTCGATACTACTTCACTATGCATTTCTCACTTATCCGAGTTTCTTATTCGCGAACAGACTATTACACTTTTAAATTGCCCAGTCGAATCGTACTAAGGTGGTGAAGTCGTAAACTTTGAGGAATGGCGAACTTTCGCAATTTCCCAATAATCCCCCTAAACTACGATAGTTCTAAAGTTTAATTTTCTTCGGAGGGAGGAAGGGCGCACACGTGGGAGGACAAAGCGTTCCCATTTAAAGAAAATAAGAAGGAACGAGAAGTAGAAAATTTTATTCCGCGCGCGGGGAAACTTTCCCAATGTATCGACATTCGCGCGTTCGCGCCACAATTCTCGCCTTGCTTATCCCGCAGATTATTGGCAATTTTTCAATATGATTTCCTGTTCATGTAAAAATGAATACGAAGGTAACAGGAATCCGATGAAACAAATGGCAATAAGATTCGAGTGCATTATTTTCTCATCTACATTAAGTACGATTTATTGGCCGAGTTTCGCTAAGAGATTAACTTATACGGATATAATGTTTTGATTTATTGCAACAAACAAGTACTCCTTTTGTACAAGTAAGGATGGCAATTTGTTATCCGTCTGCACTTCTCTCGAACAGCTATTAGACCGCGTGAAAATGTTTTTATGAAAGTAAACGAATCAGTAAGGCAGTTAACCGCTTTCTCGGCTGGGCAATCATTTGTCTAAAAGAAAGTTTTTGCTGCACAGTGCAGATTACTTCAATTACATGCAATCTAGACGTTCCCATAAATTGTGGAGCAAGACTACGAGCGAATAATTCAATCCAAAATGATCAAATATCTCCCAAATGTTTACTAAATTCAAGCTACATTTATTACGTTTGTTAAAAAAGAAAAGTTCGTTATTTGTTATGTTAAGAGACATAAATATTTTTTATACCAAGATTAGTAGAACTTTGTAGAGTTAATAAATTATTCCAGAAATTAATTTTCGTTGAAATGTCATAAGAGTTCTATAAATTATTTATGTAGATCAAATCGAAGTTAAAAAGTTTTCTTCCTGCGACAGCGATACACTTGATGCTCTTAAAATGCACTCAACTTTGAATTCCACTGGGAATGATATCAAGAACGAGAAAATCGACGCAGAAGAAGATATCAAAGGTATAGTTATCTGTAAGTGTTTGCTTAATGTTGCAACTTCCTCACTCGTTTTCAGAGAAAAGCTTACCTACGTGGAATTGAATTCCAGTAGTTTTCCGAAGCAAGACAGACAGAAACCGAGAGAGCGATAAAGAAAAACAGAGAGACAGAGAGAGAGAAAGACTCGAAAAATTGACGGGCATGCGAAGGACGAGGTCGGAAGGATCGTAGAGGCAGCTCTTCCGATCCTTCCACGTCTCACGACGTTGAATACGAATCGCGGCACGTGGCACAAAATCCTTGGGATGCGTCAGAACGCGACACGCTGGATGAAAGAGCGGGCAAACAAAAGAGGGACAACAAGAAGGTAGCGCAAATGCAGGATATTTTTCCCGGTGGAAACAAACGCGCTACGTGCCCGGAAATTTCAATCGGCCCCCGTTTCGACGTAAGTACAGGGTGGACTTTTCCAATTAAACCGGACGGAGATTCATGGTAGCACAAGTCTGCCAGTGTATTTAAAAGTAACCTCAGGTAGGAGAAAATTATACCAACAAGCGTAATTTTGTCACCGCTATAGTATCGAAGACAGGACTCTCGAGAAGTTTAAATTATGTGTACGCAACGTAATAACAGTATTATCTTTCGGTACATAAATTAAATTTCAGCTAGCGGTGGCAGATTATCCGATAGAGACAAAAAGGGAGCCAGATTGGATGCAACGGAGCAGTGCTAATCAAAGTGAGTGCAGCGAACAAGCAGGCCCCGGGGGCGGTTCCTCCATCCGAGAAAATAATCAACAGGCCAACAGAGAGGATATCCCGCGGGAATCGAAACTAAAGCTTATGGATTACTCGCCCGGATACTTAAATCGTTCTAAGAGCTTTTTTACTTCCGTGACGCACAGAGTTACCTCCTCTGTAATCTTATCCCCGTTTTACTTCCTGGCTCGGTGGCGGCTGCTCGGAAGTCGTTGAGGGTAGGTACGTAGGTAGCTAGGTAGGTAGGTAGGTAGGTAGGTAGGTAGACGCTTACTTAGCTCGACAAGAACGTAGTTTTATCGGAGACCGTGCGCGCTTTGTCAAGAGGGGTGTAGACGCGATTAAGTCGTGATATACGTTTTTCCTTCACATTTGCAAGTTGGAGACGGAGAGGGAAACCTGAGAGGGTAAAACCACACGCAAATTTTTTTCCGATATTACACTGTTACATTCACGACAGCTTGTTGGCGTCTTTAATTATTGAAATGTATCAATTATTGTAATAACAAAGATTAACTGATTGTGTATACTTTAGCAAACTGAAAGATATTGTGAATCGCATCAATTTGCTGTAATAGATTAACAACATTGAAGTAGCTTGAGAAGAATTTTATGGAAATTAGTGAAGTATATTTTAAACAAGTATAATAATAGACCATTAAAATAAAATATTTACTATTTTTGCTTCGTGTAAGTACTATGTATTGTATTAATGGAAAACAAAATCGATATTTACAATTAGATGATATTTTGAATATATCGAATAAACGCATTGAGAGTTATATATCAAATTACATTAGATTACAAAAGTCATGTTAAATTATGATTCTAAATCACAAGTAAACATTATTGCATTATCTAATAAGCATAACTTGTGCATATAACATGACATATATATTTATTTATATTATATATTAAATATTTAATACTGCGTATTACACATATACATATATACATAACGTATGTATGTGTGTGTGTGTGTGTGTGTGTGTGTGTACATATAAATATCTCTCTAATAATGAGAAACGCAATATTAACTGTCGCGCGAAATATGTGTTGTCAATTATTGGCAAGCATCGAATTTCCTGTTGACCGCAAACTGTTCGTCTGCATTTGATGCACGTGCGCACCGGAAGCGGAAGGGCTTAATCCGCAAGCGATGTGTTATCGATCGACTACCTTGTTCCGTTTAGATAACACTGGGTCTCTAAACGAGCAAAGGAAACGCGACGTGCACTCAATTAAGTCTGCAAATATATCGTCCTCCTGGGGTTTTCTATATGTCGATCGTAGGATTTCGGACAATCCAAGGATAATCCAAAAATAATCAACGAGACAGACAAATGGTACGACTCGTGTAACCGAATGCTTACAAATCCCGATCGTTCCTACAATATTTCTCCATTCAAACTTTTCTCAGATTTCACTTCGTTAAAGAAACATTTATCTTCCGATTATTCGATTTCATCCTTATGCGACGAGAAAAAAATTCGAGTTATCTAAAAATCTTCTTTCTTATTGCAAAGGTATTCTATTTCAGGTCATTTAATCAGTTAATTTGCTAATTAAAATGTTCTAAAAGAATGCGAGACGAGTTTATAATTTATAATCCATAATTTTATATGTCTTCATATCTACAGGAATCATTATGGACTTACTTACATTAAAACTTTCAGTCTACTTTGGGAAAATTTAAATAAATTTTCACATAGAATTTGAAATTTAATTGTGAAGAAATTTAATATTGATAGTTTAGGAAAATAAAACATAAATTCGCAATTAAAATAAAAAATGATTGCAAATTTATAAAAAAAAAAAACAAATATTCCTATCATTAATTCTCACAATGCTGAATTGTGACGCTACGTATAAAAGCTTAATAAATAGCTGCAGTATGATTAAATGAAAAGTTAGAAAGCTTTGCCAGCAACGCTATCTAAGAAATAAGAAACATTACATTGAACAATAAACATTACTTAAGGTGTATCTCTCGCGAGTATACTCTTCAACTCAACAAATTTACGGGTACTTGTAAAGATGCTGGAAATTCTGTTTCCCTCCCCGCTAGTTATCCTAAGGAAGATGAATCGCGAAAGGTGCTTAGACAGGAAACAACGCCTTATCCATTCCCTCCGACGATCTTGTTCAATTTAGATACCATCGATTCAAAGCGGCATACGACGTCCGTGCAATTAAGCCCTGAGACATATCGTTCTCAGGGAGGAAGGTTTCATCCTCCATGGTTCCTTTTCAAAGCTTGGCTGAAAATCCATCTGATAGGCGTGCATTGTTCCCGCCCACGGGCGAAATAACGGTCGACCCCTTTTATAATGTCACCGTGCATTAATATTCGTTTATCGCGGTTTATTTTTACATCATCCGCCTGTGACGCGAGTACCACGACCAACCATCACAACCTAATCCCTCTGAATAATTAATTAGTCCGTGACTCTCATCCGCCCGGGTTCCAATCGCGAGGCACGTCCGAATGTCAAACATGCGGCGGCGGCTTCACTTACTTTCACTTCTCTATCGCGTTAATTTCGTTTTATCATCGGGAAACGCGTCTGATTTACCTTTGCGATTTATATTCCCGCACGCGAGTTCAGAATCGATAATGCGATCGGTTAACAAATGGGCCGTTTAATATTTGAAAGTGGAAAGTATGCATCAGCTGACATCTAATCGCTGTAATATCTGGTAGACATACATTGTAACCGCTAGTTTTTGTGGTTATTAGTTTCTTTCCAGTTTTTTCATCATTTTTCTTATTTAGTGGCATTTATGTTAGTGATTTAGAGTTTGTTCGTGAAGCTTTCTTTTTATCTAGTTTATTTGAACCTGTGTTATTAATCTTTAAAAAAGTCTACTTTTTTTAATTTTATAACTGTTACTTAAGTAAAGATTTGTTATAATTGATTATTCTTCATTGTATTCCCTGCTTCAAATAAAATATAATTTTATTTCAACGCCATTATATTAGTGACTTTCTCCGTCCTCGTAAAGGTTAAAATTAACAATGTTCTTCTCAAATATTTGCGTACATAATAACTACGAATTGCAATTCTGTCGCTATATGTTTAAATTCGCACCAAATTTCAATCAATTCCACTTGAATGTCCCAAGTAAATACAAATAACGGCGGAAAACGAAAAACGATCTAATTGTGTTACGACGGAACGAGTTTCGCTTTGCTTATGTAACGTACAACATAAATATCGACGTATATTCGGTGTCAATTCATTCCATTTAAGCGTGGACAAAAGTTTTTCGTGTTTTATCCTTAAAACACATCGAGACTCTATTGATATGGATTGTTTCAAATTTTAATAGACAAAGAACTGAGAGAACACATTGAAGAAGCGGGTAAAAGAGCAAGAGTCGGTTGGGAAAAAGAGGAGAGAAAAAAGAAAGAGTAAGGAGAGAAAACTTTCTCCGATGATTGTCCTACTAACCGCGATATTATCGAGTCGAGAATTTCTATATACATGTATATATATATGCATATATGAGTGTATGTGTGTGTGTGTGTTTTACTTCCTACGCCCGCTCACCGCTTTTCCCTTCTAGCGACTCTTTTTGTCTCTTGTCGCGACTCAATTTGACCTCCATTTCCTATCTTTTATCCGAGAGAAAGCATAGCACTCGAACATAGTGGTGGTGAACTTTCGACAGGGTTACCCGCTACGACTCGGGAATTCGGCGGTATTCCTCGCAAAGAGGAATGCACTCTCATCCCTCGCTGCTGCAACGCAACTCGTTACAGCGAAAAGTATAAACGCACAATCGACCGATTGAACAAATACGACGAGCCACCGTGTTATTGTTAACTCTGAAAGTTGTGATTGCGCGTGCAGACATGTTTCCTATACAAAAACGTTTCTAAAATAAACCACATGTCCACGACGGAAAGGAATATATATATATTCTAATAAAAAATTAAATAATAAAAGTAATTACAAATTGTTATATTACTTTGTTACGCTTATTGCTTTGTAAATGTATTAAATAATTTATTACAATTTATTTAAATAATTCCGCATATTTTTAATCAACGACTCATATGTGACTAATTGACTTTTGTTTATACGTCGCTGACATTCGCGAGTAGTAACGTTCACATTATTTATGATAAAATATTATTGCGTACGTTAGCGAGTAAGTATGAAATGTATTTGACATATTCACTACCGCTCTCATGTTATGATATTGCGTATTTCGTTTTGTTTAGAAGAAAAAAAATATTGCGTTTCGCGAATGGATTTTCAAATGATGTCGAAACATCATCTGTCTCGTTTCTAGTCGCGCGGATGTTATTGACTGTATGTCTATAAGCGCCGATATTGATGTTACATAAAATAAAATGTCGTTGTGTGACTTTACGTTCTGGAACACAACAGTCGATATACAATGCATAAATAACGCGTCAAAGCATCGCATGAGCGATAAACACGTGACGCCAGCGCATATCAGAAAAGTTTAATTAAATATTATCGACAAGACGCAACGAATACATTAAATTTCCGATAACGCATTGTTGAAACAAAGATTTTATTTTTCGATTCTGATATCTTTTGATCTCAAACGTTTAAAGAAAAACATAATGCGATTGTAGTATGATAACAACCGGCCTTTTTCATCTTTTGTTTATATCGAAAAATTACCATTTAAAATGTTTCAAGCTAAACCTCATCAATTATGCGATAAATAATACTGTGTTTTGCAGCGTCATGATATAACAAAAAACATGTTCTAGGTATCATGGATGTTTGTGACATTCAAGATACATCTAAAAGCGATTTTTGTCTTGATGTTCCTCTATTTTTTGAAGGGAATGAGACAAAAGGGAAAAATAAACATTCGGGCGTCAACTACTGTTCCCCGAGGTATCTTTGATTTCGAAGTACATGGCTACGAAACGACATCGTTCACAGATTGGTAGAATGGGGAAAAGAGCAAAGAAAAAAAATGCAAAGAAATAACTGCGAAGAGGGCCGAAGTTTTGGGCGGAAAGACGATTTTCTCTCCGCTCACTTACTTAACTAAACGAAATTTTCTGCTGACTTTTCACATTCTCCCAGTTTTCACTTACTTAGAAGAGCACTGCACGATAATAACAGAAACGACTAATTAACTGTAGAAATTACAGTTCTAATTATAAAAATACGTAATTAATGCAAAAATCAATTTCTTCTTATTAACCTGCAATTTTATACGAAGATTTAACTTAAAACATTAAAGACCATATTTAAAAAGATGTTTCAAAAAAAAATTTTTATTTAAAAAAAATTAATTTTTGGAGGCATATACATTATCTATATATTTGTAAAAATACAAATCAGAACCCATAAATTATTGAAATGTAACAAAATATTAAATTGTCACAGATTCATGATTTTAATTATACGCGAAAAACTTCTTGCAGACATTCTGGATATTGACTTATCACTGTGTTATGTAAATATTATAATACTCTCTAATAATAAGTTCAATTAACTTATTCAATTATCCGAAAGTTAAAATAACTCATCGTGGCCTCACCTAATGCGACCAGAAGGTGGTATTGGCGATGTAATTGAAACATCATTCACGAATTCAAGCAGTAGCTTAAGCCAGCGGGTTATGCTCTATTACTGCGGAGGTTTATACAGTAATAAGACGGGATGTCCACGGCTTTCATGGCCGAGTGCGCACGTACGCGTAGTAATAGACATCTGATGTAGGCGGTTGTGAAAGAACATGGAAAGCTAATAACGGCCGGTCCACTTTCCAAGCTCGAAATAATGAATACGTCGGTCGCACCGCCGACTTTCGCGTCGTCGCCGTCGTGAAAATTATCATTACCGTCACTATCTTATAATGTGGTACATTAATACTTTTCTTGTCTCTCTCTCTTTCACTTGGTTCACTGCTCGCTACAATACAATATTAATCGATGAATAGTCACATTCATTTGTCTCGATATTACCATTTTAAAAAGTAGACATTTAATTATCAGTCAAACAGAACTGATAATTAACAAATTACATCAATGATCGATGTCAAAACGGCGAAATCTGATTAACGATTACAAACAACTTTCTTGACCTTCTTCACCGTCATGCTATTATTTTCAAATGATTTCTCATTTTACATGCGCGCCACACTTTAAATTACAAGAAAATTACCGGAAAACAAGGATAGAGTGCTTTATCGGTAGCTCTCAAGTAGTTCTTATCGCACTTTGTAGTTTTTGCGTCCTAGAAGGAAAGATGAAAAATAGATAAATGAAAATAGATGAAAATAGTATATAATTTTTCGCTGTGAAACCGACGAATTTTCGTTACTTTGAGTTAATCGTCCAAATTGATAAAAGGACCACTTGTTAATTAACTAAAATTGTTAAAATTACAATATAAGCCTGCAGATCTGCAACCGTATATAATACATTTTATCTCGTTCGTTTGACGCTAAACGCATTCCGTCTCGTTCTGGATTTTGTTCATAATCGAGTTTGCATCTATGTCGGTGTAGCTCGAAAATAAACAGCGGCCTTTGAATTAGTGGAGTCAAAGCGAACATGCGGATCAGCGATTCGAATACACGCCCCCTTCATATATAGGGGATATCTCTGTAGTTTATCATGTGCCACATATAAAGCCGCGCGCGGTACTGGGAGTCTGAATAAATCACTGTGTTTAGGATTCACAATATTGATCGTTCGTCCGGAACATTTGAAGAGAGCCCTGGCAAAGCGTATCAGAAAAGGTTAATTAAGCTAGTTGATTTATGCACTCGGCGTCGAGATGCTGTCACGTCTCTTGATTAAACGCCATTGACGAGATGCAACATGCATTCAATTTGCGATAACATACTGCCGAAGGGAAAAATGTGTTTTTAGAATAATTTTAATCTCGCAAAATGTGCGCTGAAAACAAGGCTTTTCAAAAATATTTTAAGATAACACGTTTGTTCCCGTATAAAGTATTATTGAATTTGTTTAATAATGCATGATGAAAGCAAATATTAATTAATAATGGTTTCCAATAGCGATACTCATAGATTTTAATAATTATCGCGTCATGCGATTAAATTTTTTTTATATATTCAAAAATTCTAATAATTTCCAATCGGAAGTACATATATTATTAAAATCAATAAGACAATTTATTGGAGAACGAGTTATTTATCGGTCATTTATTCTATGTACCCCTCGGTACATCTATACTTATATTTTCAAATAAATCAACGATTTTCTATTAAAGCAACATTAGACAGAATCAGTGTAGATTGCAGTGGGCGAGTATCAATTCGGGAACAACCGTTATCCTGTGGGAAATACTATTCAGAGGTGGATTAATTTCCAAGCCGGTGACGATTGGAAAAGCAGAGCGAAGGAGTCGCGGAAAGACACATTGCCAAGAATCTTCGGGGGTTTCACCAGGGCGGTATCAAGCCGGGTCATCTCTAATTATAGCGACCTCCGCCAGGGATTGTAACGCCCACCGCTGCGTTCATTTAACGTATTAATGGGAACAGTGAGCCAGAAACACCAAGTCCCGAGAAGTAGCTTTCAGTTTATTAATTGTGATATGCAACACGACGCATTTATATTTTACGACAATCAATCAATTCTTATTTTATAGTTTATCTCTTCCTCCTCTCTATAAATTTATTCACGTTTTATAGCATCTGGATGATTCTCACTCCATAGCTTCTCGTAATCTATTCCATGAACCGAGCTCTACCCACGTTATCCGTCCAGTATACGTAGGTGTACATCATTATAAATAGTACGAATGTATAAGAAACGAGAATATTTCTGATTGGAAAGACGATTGAAGAGGCGAAGACGTGAGAGAAAACTTATTTCAAGAGAACACGATCGTCAACCGAAAACCATGCAAATTCGCCATTTATACCTCGGTTTCACACATGACGATATTAGATGCCGTGGAGGATGCACTTGGCGCCGTGGAATTTCATATCCTGCACGAACGACGATGGAGACGACCCGACATTAATCCCGAAGCGAACGAGCGAGGCGGCGGCATGTCGATGCCGAGTTTGAAGGACCGCGACCCTTCGGGACAAGTCTGACAAATGTCTGCGGTTGGGACCCAAATTAAGCGTGAGTAATCCCGCGTAACCTTAATTGCCGCATACCTCGCCTACTATACGGATCGCCTTTGTTGCGTCGCCTCGCACGGCTCGAGAGATATTAAATACACTTGGGTAACCCTCGTGTAATTGACAGTTCAATACTCCCACCAGCCAGGACAATTATGTAAAGAGCTATTAACGCGCGAAAAGAGATATCGCGGTGGAGCAGAGCGGGAACTGTTCAAATTTGTGAGGAAACGCGCGAGGAATCACGTAACGACGACGACTTGCATGAAAGATATTGCTAAGGAGATATATAAAGTGACACACGGCGGCGACATTAGTTACGTGTTGCGCGCGCGATATCCCTTTACGTAAGTATACTCTGCGGCGATCAAGGCGACGAGCGTTCTAAGAACGAAACACGTTCTCGCACCAAGCCGCTCTTTATGTGGCGGACATTTCTTTTTTTTTTTCTTTTTTCAAAACGATAATGGTGATATTGCGCTCGCACGTCTTTAAAGTGCGCGCGATAATCTAATGCGAGATTGCCGGCAATTAATCTCACGTGTCAGGATCATCCCGACACCGTTATAGCCGCGACAATTTCGTGAATAGAGAATACCGTTCGTTGAGTTGAATGAAATAGAATTTATTATACCTTCTGAGACAAAGATTCCCCCTCCCTTCTTTGTTATAATATTAAATCGCGTCAGTCTCCTAAAAAAAAAAAAAAATTATCAACTCTTTAAGACTAGAAGAACTGATTTAAAAAATTCTTGCTGTAAAATAAAATTTAATTTAATGACATTCATATATTTATTAAGCAATATTTTATTTTATATTTATATAACTTTTGCTAATGTTTATATATATTTAGAAAAAATTATAACTTATACATCGCTCGTATATACTATTTTCAAACGTCAAGATTAAACATTCATTTCTCCAACGATCAATGACACAAAGTTACGAAAAAATATATATATTAAGTAAAATAATATTCATTAAAAAATATATAATTAATAGTTCAGGCATTTAAATTTTATTGCAAACATTGCGCGACATGAAATAAAGTTAAAATGAAATAAAATCAGTACTCGAATGCGAAGTACAAAACAAGAAGAAGATCGCATTGCGAAGTAGGTCCAATATAAGTTACGTGCAAGAGCAAGAGATAGATTGACAAGAGGGTGCGAGACGGGGGATTAGAGAGGCGGGGAAGAGGAACGTGCCGCGCGCCGAGGTCTACAAATTGATCGCGGGTCTTTTAGGCCCGTTTCGCACGACCCCTTTGCACCCGATACCGTATACCTTCGCTGTCTCTCGCGCAGTAACGCTGCTGAATCACCGTTCTCGGTTTTGTGACTAATGAAACACCGAGGCCCGGCGGAGTGAAGGATGAGCCGCGGGTCGAGTTTGAATTTCGTGCGCGATCGCGACAAGTTAGAACAAGCGGACGAACGTAATGGGCTCCTATTACTCGCGAAAAGAAGCGGTATGCTTAGCTATGCGAGATATTTCCTCGGCTTCTCGTTCGCGTGTGACAAGATTAGTGTGATCGTTAACCTTGACGTGTAAAGTATGTTACACGTACACGTGAAATATAAATAAAAAAGAAACAGCAACACCATTTCTTTCTCTTGCGATGAATACTCAAATCGAAATTATTGCAGTTTCCGCGAGAAATCAAAACCATCGCGGTTGCATTGTGGTTAAATTCATCTGCCTCTGATATATGTATCGTATATGTCTCGTATTGGATAAATGTATATGAATTTTTTTTCCATATTTTTGAATACTGCAAAATTCTTGCATTCAAGAATCATTGATTATTGAAAAGAAATATCATTAGTTGCTTATCAGAAAAATAAACAGAAATAGAGATAGAAAGAGAGAAAAGAAAAAAATGTTTGATATCTTATGTCAGTATATATAAAGTAATATGAAATACAACATATATAAATGTACATATATAAAATATAATAAGTATTCGCAAATATCTCCTATATTAAACTAATTCTTTCATATATTGTAACGCTTGTTCAGTCATGAATTTTTGTGTTTAACGATATATTGATGAGCTATCAAAGTTTAATTCGTAACAGTGATTGATTCGCGATGCTGCGTGTAATCGTTCTCGCATGTATCGTCGTTCACTACCTATAATAGACAGGTTGTTGTATAAAAAAAAAAGAGACAAAATATTGTTCGATGCGTAACACACATACACACGCACACATACACGTGCGAGTGCACGCGCGCTCGCAAAACTTCGAAATAGATTTGCCGCTACTGTTGCTGAATGCGCTGACAGAATAAATCTGTTTCTGGAACAACGTGGTCGTTAACGTTCTCCGCGGTCTGAAAATACATTTCTCGACGAGAGAGAAAGATTGGAAGAGAAAGAGAGAATTCTTTCGTGGCGACGACGAGCGCGGGCTTCTCGTTTCGTGAGTTTCTCGAAGACGTCACGGACGAAACCTCGATTTAACGGTTAATTTACCTCGGCGTTTCGAGAGATGTACTCTTGGAATCGCTCTTTTTTCTCCTACGCCCCACGTCGGAATCGTGTCGAGAGAATTTCCCAGAGTCGTAGATCCTTTCGCCAGGCGTGTCCCGGAATTTTACCACAGGATGGTTTTATTATACTCGCAAAATATAAATGCTAACATTTTAAGTGTACTTGTCAGTACATCAATGTAGACAAATGAGAACGATTTATAATAATAGCGTGCGCATTAAATGTATGGAATTACAAGGATTAAGTTATTAAACTATTAATATTTTGTGTCCAAAAAAGTCTTCTATACATATTTTCAAATATATAATAATATATTCTCTTCCTCATATATATCATTATCAATTCCATTAAAGTTAAAATTAATACCTTTAAATCCATCAACTCGGAATAATTTTAGTTAAACTTGCTCGTAATTAAATATTTACAGTATCACCGTCAATCACTCACTTAAAAGCTCGCGAATATATTAAACGTGACGCGAAACTGTGAATTTCAAAAAAAAAAAATGCTAAATTGCTATTAACGTTGGTAGCGGCAGCGCTGCGAATAAAAATTTACGAACAATGCCGCGGGCCAAAATGTACAGCATAATTGTATCCGCTTCCGGCGCGAACGTGTTGAATTTTCTAAGTGATGCCAATCATCAAATATGAAATTCCAAACGCGCGCCCGCGTGGCTCGTTCGTTGTGCTCATGCAGCTCGTGTGCGCGATAATTGACTGACAATGAAAATATTAGCCGGTCGATGGACGTATACTCGTGTTCCAAGCGTCAGCAACACAGGTTGTCGGTAAACGTAACTCACGGCCACCGAGGACGACGAGACGTTAATAACAGGCGAACACTGCTTTCCGTTCCGTATACATGAGAGCTCCAGCGCGTCCTAAAGGAGGCTGCGGGCAATAGGCCGACCGCTAATCAACATGCAGATGATGCATTTGTCCCGGCGCGTCATTAATTCGCACTGTCCCCATTGGCCGAGCATTACTGTCCATCCGCGTTCGCGTTAACAAATGTAAATTCAATACTGACCTCCCGCGACATGAAACGTTGGTCTTAATTCAATATATATGTAATAATCGATTACGGTAAATGTGGTATTCACTTTGGTAATACCATTCAGTTGAATTGCTCGAAATACAAAGCTCCGACGCATCGACCTAATCCGACATGTGCATGCTATACCAAGCCCAGATATAATACTTTAAGTCTAGGGTCACGCGAGGAAATAGGTCAGTTATCTATTTCGGGAGAAAGATAATCGGGCTGATAGATAATCGAGACCCTCACGAATAATTCGCCAAATACCGAACGGAGAACATTACAGTAACGCGCGCGTCCATGTGTATTTTTCCAAATAATGCATACGCAAATCGGATATCGTGGTTTTTGGTAGCACACACATGCTTGGATATTTTTTATTTTGACGTAAACTGCGCCCGGTGCATATATACCCCGCCGTCTTTTGTTTTATTCAAACGACACATGCAATGTTCGAGTGGATTTTTGTAGTGTGGCAACTGTGAGTGCACTCCCGGTCGGTATTTGCGCTAGTTGGAACGACACTACGTTTTTGCAAGGCGATACTGACACGGGAGCCCAGGGGACGGAAAATGCGAGCCACTAATATTTCACAACTGCGCCATACGCGCGTGGTTTCACGGCTGGAACGATCAATCTCACTCCGCGGCTCGAAGGTGGTAAGAACTTTTTATTTTCAAAGTGTCGCGTGTCAACTTTGGAAAAAATATGAGAGTTCATATTTTTATTCTCGTAATATATAAACTTAAATTGAAACGTAATTCAACGAGAGATCTCGAAATGTACACATTCTACATCATCAAGTTTACCCCGCTAAATTTTCGGATATAAATTTTCACGTATATTCAATCAATATGAATACCTCGAATATCATACATTAGGTATAACATATCTATGTTCGCCACCAATTTGCAAACGTTAATCATTCAGCATTATTATCTCCAGTCTATAAACTGAATAATTATTTTAGCGTTATTAAACAAATAAATTAGTTCAGTGATATCATTATCGTTGTGCTCATAAAATTAAGTAATTATTCTAGCATCAATTTAGCGTCGATGCGTAAATTAAGTGATTATTTCTAGGGGTGTTATTTCGCTAACACAACGACTCGCGGCGAAATAACGTATCGTCGCCGGTGGCTAAAGAATCGCGCCTACGTCGACGATCCTCACGTTTTATCATGCTTGCATATAAGATATCATGATTACGCGGGCAATGAGGCAGATCATTATTCTCGGCGTATCTCTGAGGAGAGATACGAGCACTCGGTCCGGCGGTTTGAATGATACTAATTACGCAACGACCGACAGCTCGCACCGAATGGATTGTTTTCGTCTTATTTCGGGGTAAAGCGTCTTAGAACGGGGTCGCTAATGATTGGATTCATGCCAGCCGAGGAGCCCCAGGCGAAGATACGACAGGAAAAAAAACTCACACCATAGCCGACAACCGAGCGTGGTTAATGACGTGCCTCGAGTTACACGACCAGCATAGATTTCCCGCTCGAGCCACCTCGCGTATCTTTTCCCGCTTTTCTCACCGTGTGGCTTCCTTTCGTGGCGCAATCTTCTATCTTGAGAGAAATCTGCTCTTAATCGTTATCAACGTTTAGAGGCAATCTTCTTTATCAAGAGAGACGCTGAGCGCTGTCTAATTGAGAGATACAGAGAAGCGCAACTCCACTCCAATTTTCTACTTCCCGGGATCTCTGATGTAGTTTATTTCTTTCATTTTATAATTGAAATCGCGTGTGTGAATTGTTAGACATTAATGCGCAGTTTAACTTGAAAATATAACGCATAACGAGATACGGAATAAAGTTACACTCCTAACTCAATGTAAAAAAAAATTGAAAAATATACAAATTTACTCTCTATTTAACCTTTATTGTACAAATATGTACAAAAGATTATTAAATTTCAATTTATTCCATTTTCAATACTATTCTAAAAGGTTCACTCACAATAGAGTAAAAACTCGCAATAATCCGGAAACGCATAAAAATTTTAGAAAGATTTATATTTTCTTATTTTTTGTACTATATATTTAAAAAAACCGGTATTTGTCTTCCATCAGAAACACTGCTACGTGCATTAAAAGTGTTACAACGCAATTCAGGGGCCTGTTTGTAAGCAAATAGCAATTATTAATGGCATCGACATATAGACAGTGGGTCATTTTAATAGTTAACGCTTGTATTCGTAACGCAGGTGCGCTAAGCGAATGCATTCAGTACGTATTTCATCAATACGACGGTACATGATTGATCGATTCAAAATTGATTGCCCGACCGGGTAGGTGGTAGTTGTGGGCTGATTAATATTGCGATTCGAGGGTGGTAATTAACAGCAGTGGCGCGTGCCAATGACGCCCTAAACAACAGCCGCGATTTTGCGAAAACTTCTGCATCTGGCGATGTATTCTTCATACTACCACCGTGTGTGCTGCATCAAAATTAGTCAATATAAATCACGTTTGCAATATAAACAGAATTATTCTCTCACCATCCGCCAACGTTACAGTTTTCGTAATTCAGCGCATATAGCATAGAAATCATACAAATTATGACGGCTGTTAAAAACAATAATTCAATAATTTATAGACAATTAATTAAACGTTTTGATTGTCGATGTAAAAAAAAGACCTGATTACAATTGCGGTTCCATTATAATTAACCAGATGTAAATTTGTCGCGCATGAAAGACGCAAAATAACAGGGAATGGACCCCTTATGAAACAATTTGCGAAAGTGCACGCCTCGTCGCGCGAACGAATTTACATATTATGAATTAATTATCAAGCCCGCGTTCTCGATCTCTATCTATCTAGGAGAAAAATCCAAGAGCGCAAAAAGGGTCTTTATGGTACGCTATGAGTTTTAGAGTTTTCGACCACATTCTCTCTTTCTCTCTCCCTCACTCTCTTGCTCTCGTTTTCTCTCTTCCTGGACTTTATGCAGAATTTTTCCTCGCCACTGAGAATTTATGCGCGTCCTAGCCGTCCCTTGTAAATTTTACCGCCTGCTGAAGGTAAAACTCCCTCCCCGAGGGCAACGTCGTATTTCGTTAAGCCCGTAACTCGCGAAAATAATGACGGCTAGTTATCCGAAGATTGTTAGTAACATATCTAACGGGAGTAACAAACCCAATTCCACAAGATCTGTTTGCGCAAGAGTGGTAAGTAAAATTAACCTTTTAAGAAATTAAAACTATTTGCATTTAAGCAGCATTAATCGCATTAATTTATTAGATTTCTGTGTATGCTTGGGGCGTGGTTCTCTGTAAAAGTAGCGCGAGTTTATAGTATAACTTGTATCCTGACTCCAAAAATATTTTCTCTGTGTTGAACGACAAACGCAAACGTAATTAAGTACCTATATAATTCTCCGTAAAACTTCAGTCTTAACGTCTCATGGAACATAAGCAGCGATCATTTTTTATCAACACCGAGTTTAATAAACGACAATATCTATCTGATAAAGGTTATAGCCTCGCGCAGGCAAATTACGACGATAACTTCTTATCCGATAAGTTTGCGTCAACTTGCAGCGTAAAGTAGTGCAATTTGAAGTTACAACGAAACTCAAAACGCAATATGCAAACTCGCGAACGAAAAAGCAACTCGTTCTTATTGCTAGCGAAAAATATTGCCGATTATAGAAGTTGAATTATAAATAAACGTAAATTCTCGCGTTACAACCACGTATTACTGACTATAGTTGGCGACTAGTTCGTGTAACTTGATGAAAGTAGGAAGAACCATAACGTCTAATCGCGGATGATATTTCGCATCTGTAACAACTAAACTTTGTTGCATATTGATAATTTAGACAGTTTATTATTGTGTAAGTTTATTGTTACATCGTATTATAAATCCCTGAGATACAAAGAATCAGGAATCTACGTTATCTTACAAAACCATTCATAATTATTTAAAAGGAACACGTCCACGAATCTAGAACTTCACAAGTATCTCCTGGACGAATATTGTGCGTTTATACGAGCATGTCGCCTCGCCGACTATCATAAGACGCGGATCATCGTCTCTCTCTCTCTCTCTCTCTTTCAAGGAAGGCAAGACAGCCTGTGTCACAGGCCTTTGAAACATGCAGGAATGATGGTGAACGGCTACGTGCGATAGCGGCAAACAACAGCGTGTGCTCCGCGTGCAAACGCCACGGCATTTCGTGCATCCTTGGATAATATGCGGTGCAATGCCAAATGCCAGCACGACCGCGCGTCACGGCGAGCCTTTCCATATGTATGCGCCTGCGGGGTGCAACTGCACTTGCGTCCCAAAAACGCCGACCACCAACGAACTATCTGCCGGCCACCAATCCCTCGTATTCGGATGACAATAACAGATATTTCCTGACTCAAAGAGCGCTTCGCTCTCTTTACACGAGATTTTTTTTTATTTTTTTTTTTATTTTTATTTTTATAAAGACCCCTTTCTATACTCTTCACGTGGGATCTGTATTTTTGGAAACGCGATTGCGGCGAGGAAATTTAATTTCTCAAAAGCCGTCGGTTGACGATTTAAAGCCCAGTTACGTCATATCTCGTGCAATAACCAAATGTCGAATATTCGTCGTTCCGATGGTTTGAGAAAAATCCAGACTCATATTTTATCAAGAAAATAACTGTAAATTTACAATTAAAATATCAGATAACGTAGTCTGGTGAAGTTTCATGTTTAATGCTTTCATGATTAAATCCTAGATATCAAGGATATTTATCATAAGTCGTATCTATCGCATCGTCTGAGTTGCGAAATGTTTTAAATCAAATGTCGCCTCTCAGACCGCAGTTTCTCGTATAATATGAATACGCATTACACGGGACCCTCGTTTGCGAGAGAACATAATTCGGCGAGACCGAGTCACCTGCCTAACTTACAACACTCGTGATACACCGAAACGCATCTGATGAAAACAAAATCCGGCATTCGCCATTGTCGACCTACGTCGGTTATGCTGGTTAACTGCGTCATAAGGTTACGGTACGGAATATTTTGAAAGGAGACGACCGGAATGTTTAAACACGCGACAGCACGCGATGAGTTTAAGTATGTACAATGCGGGTCTCGGTCTCTCTCTTTCTCATACGATAAGAGAACCATCGTTCCTGCTCCAGCTCGTCGGAAAGTTACACGCGCCGTAAGGAAACTTTTGATCCGCTCGCATATCCCACGGACGGAATTGTAATCGGATGATGAAACTTCGTCAATTTAAACAAAGCTATTTACGTGTTCAGCCCCGCTACTGTCGCGATACACGAATATTCTTGTTTGGGTCTCTATACATGTTTTAATCAATAATTGTTTTCAATTTCGATTTACGTGTCAATTTCAATTATTGACACTGTTTAATTTTTCATTTAATTGTTTTATGACTGCGTTTGGCTCTTTTTTTTGTTCGCTGCATTGATAAATAACTATTAAATTGCAATCTAATGAATATAACCTTTTAAAGACATATTTAATTATTTAATTATATTTAATTAAAAATATGAGTGAGATATATAAAAATATAAATTATTAATATTTTTAATATTGAAAAATATTTATGATAAACGCAACGATTTTAATTACTTATTCATTACTATTTTAATTTATCGCTTCAAACATCCATAATTATCTTCTCTTCCTATATATAAATAAATACAAACTTGCACACATAGTAATATTTTAAAAATATATTTTATTTTTTATTACTCCATTTATTTCACTAATGGTGCTACAAATGACCGTTTCTCCATTGAAAACAGCAATGTGCTGATTAAGTCTTTCTCGTTCCCACGCTTAACTCTTCAAACCCTTCATCATCCTACACTTGCTATTAACATTTTCCTCGGGGCCAACCACACGAATTACTATGCTTGCCATCAATTCGACCCAACGACTCAATAGTCTCCTCTCGACGTAATTCGCGACTATGGCGCGATCCGGGTTTCGAAGGCGGGTCATTAAGATTCAAACGCAAGGACTCGTTAGAGTTACGATGGAGGAGGAAGTGGCGGTCGCTTATCGACCTGACCAGTAATAAAAGGGACAAGATACGGTCGGACGTGTCTCGGTTGCCAGACAGAGAAAGAAAGGGGGGCGGGAGGGGGTCGAGAATAGGAGATGAAACGAGAGAATTCTAGTATATTCCCAATTTTCTTCGTGGAAAGTCAACCACCCACGAATCGTACAACGTCCGACACATTACGTGCAGGCGGACACTTCCTTGAGTGGCTGACTAAGCGCTTCGTAACGTCCGATGGCCATTCGTTTTCAACTCTATCGAGCTTACGCGGAAGATCCTGGGCGTCAAGTAGTCACCCCTCCCCCACACAGAGGAATCAGTTAAAACTCCGAACAATTCTCTCGTCTTCTACGCCACGCGTTTCACAATTTACGAAAGATGTGACCTCTCAAGTGACAAACATTCTTTTCTCATTGCTTCTTTATATCGAATAAATCCAGTGAGAGGATGAAAACTTTATTACGTCGTATTACTTTATCTTAGTCTCTCTAATAAACATAAAAATAAGGAACAATATTAGATAATCTACATATAAAAATTATTGTATTCATATAATATTTATATACAGCACAAAAAAAAGTATTTTTCATTTTCTTTAAAAATTCCTGTCAAAAGAAATATTTCTATAAAAAGATTTTGAAAACAAAGAACTTGAATGTACTAAATTCATGATCCTATACTTTTATACAAAAAAAAAAACAAACATTTTCACACAACAAATATTTTAAATTTTATTACAACGAAGCTTTTGCCTGAGTAAACTTTTAGCTTTCCCATTCAAAGTGCTTTTTATAAAAACAAAGAACTATGTGTCTCACGTACATAACAAAAAATTTAAAACAAAAAAAAACGTTCGCTACCCGCAGGATGTTGCCTTGTCAGTATAGGAATATTTTTCTCTCTTAACTTTAGCATTCCACGTATGGAAGTACCGTATTTTTCGTTGCTCAATGTCGTACAATTTTTGCATTCAGATTCAGATATAATTACTCGAAAAGACTGGAAAGTCGTGCGCGGAAGCGTGCATACAAAGAGCATACGAATATCGCACCGTTAAAAGTATCGGGACGTAAAAATGTTAAGAGATAAGACAATTGGTCTCTCTGGAGAGACGTGCCTCTCGTTTAATATTCCCGAAAATTAATTTGCGTCACACGGTCGCGCGAACTGGAGCGCGCGCCGCACTTTCCTACGATATTTTACGCACAGTTTCCGTCTAAGTGTGTCATTGTATTACTTTCTAACTGAATGTAAGTAATTTTCTACGCTACGGCTTTCAGACGCGGCGCACCGTGCGCCTATGCGCGCGCGTCTTTATCGCGGCGAGCTAAGTGAAAGGATTAAACGTCAACGAGAGACTGCAGCGTTGTAAATCAGCGAGCTGCAACTACAAATGCAGTTTCCTTTGAGGGGTGGGAGGGGGAGGGTCTGCTCTCCCGGCAGAGGAATTTAAACCTCCCAACATTTACCGCACCGCACTCTCGGTCGGTTCTACGCTCGTCGGCCGGGAAAAACGCCGGGAATTGTAGAAATTTCCCGTTGCGCTCGACTACAAACTCGCTCGTATTAATTTTATATCCATTTTAAAATTCTTGGCGTCGTATTTTTCACGGGGCAAATACGTTCGTTACGACTACAATCAAACATGTAATGCCAATTAAAGAGTTGAATAGTTAAACTGCACTAACTGTTTGAAATAACCTTTTCGAGATAGTTTTAGTTTAATAAACTTTCTCTGTTAATAAAGTTTGTCCAGTCATACTCTATAGAATAAAAACTGACATGTTTTATTTACGACGGTTATAACTGAAGTTGCTGCTGTAATCAAATTCGATATCCAAAACCGTAGATTATTTACATAGTCTTCGCTTGTTTTGTCAACCGACAAGTGAAAAAAACACAGAATAAAATGGATTCAACTACAAAAGTGATAACAGTTGCTTTCTATAAACTTCAGATAATCGTTTTTATTTTATTTTCATTTGTATATAACACCATCCATCAGTTGAACGCAGAACGTCTCCTTTTCATTCTGACAAGTGAGATTAACTGAGTTTTGACTGACAATCTGCAACAAGCCTGAGACCATGTGCGTTTTCCTGAATCTTGTTAACTCACATCAAAAGAGATTATAAACTTGTCGTTATGCGATAACTTTGTCATCAAAGTAACCAAGTAGTAACATTATCTGAATATAAAATACATAACTGTAGACTCGATGTCACTTGTGTGAAAATGGAAAGCAACCAATTCGAAAGAAAAGTATCCGCTGTCACGGAGAGGAACAAAGCAAGACCGCAAAAAAAGACCGCCAAAGCGAGAGAGAAACGTTCCGGTGAGAAGAGCACAAACGCGCGGCTGCACTGCGCGGGTTTTCTCTATCGCACGGTGCGCTGCACCTACATATGTCAGCGTACTTAGTTAACCTGGCTGCTTTCACCGCCGCTCGACGAGTTGTTGCCTGAGTGCTCTAGTAGCACCATACACATCATGCGCGCGCGTGATTCACGTTTGAAAATCATGCGCTCGCTTTCGCGCGCCGATGTAATGTCACGATCCTCGAGAACGTTGCCGAGACATTGCTCGACACCGAAAGGATATCCTGCGCATACGAGAAGATCCTCAAAGATGATCGTTATTGTCTCATCCAACCTGCTTCACGTTTCATTCCGCGGTCAAACGATTCTTGCCGTTCCACAATTCTCTAAGAAATTACGAAATTATACGTGAACGATTTCCACGAGAAGGATTTGCGCAACAAGCACAGAGGCGAGAAACCTGCTGTGGAAGAGAGGTGCCCGGTTTACAGATCGCCTAATAACCTAAGCTACTCTCTCGTATACATCCGAAGCCTGGTATTAATTAGATATTAGATTTGCGCAACACGAACGTCAGAAGTCTGTCTATAGATGGAAAGCCGAGGTTTACAAATTCATTGGCAATTTACGTATTCTCTCTTATCTCTGAAGTCTGAGATTTATAAGGTATAATTTAATAGCTAGTACTACGTGAACTCTTTGTAGAAAAAAAAAACTAGGTCTAATACTTTCCGAGTAATTCGTAACAGCCAATTTAGATAATAACGTTCCAAGCAGGTTGTGAGATATGGATTTCTTTTATAAATATGATTTTTTTCGATGTGATTACTAAACCGACATAGATAAGCAAGCAAACGATTCGTTGCGGGTTTCATTCCTTTTTATACTCCACATTTAATTATCTCGGTGTTATTAACTTTCTCTGAACAGCGCAATTCTCAAATCCAACAGCTTTTTCGTAAACTTCACCACGAGCGGTTTTTTCAGATCGGGATAGATATTTGCACGGCGATCTTAGCGCGAAGAAAAGCACGCGAATAAAAGCGCACGTGAATATTCCGGAAGCCTGTAACGGACACTATATCGAGGAAGCCCATGAATATCGGCAATGCTCTCATACAGGCACGCACAGCATACACACATATATACTCTCAGTACGTACGTGTGCATTCGTGCCTCAGTCAGCCACGCGAGCTTCCCCGTATCTCGACGCGACACGTTTCGCGCTGTTGACTGTGTCTCCTTCATATTGAAATCACGTAGCGCGGCATCGGAAGGCGCTTGCTTTCGGGTACCGTCGAATCGACGGCACGACGTACCTATGCGAGTATGACAACACAACGCGGCAGATACCCTCGTGCGTTTTGGTGCTGATATCCCCTCCCCCCGTCAATGGCGCCGACTTGCTTTTACCGACGCGACGAAGACGACGTGAACAGACGTACACGACTTGCCATCGAGGTAAATAACCCCGAGTTTCACAAGTGACTTCGATTATGGTATCGTAACACCTAAGAGGTATCGTAAAACACGATAACGCTGACTGGAACAATGACGCGCGACGATGTCTCAAGATAGGGTCAAGCGTCGTCGACGTACTCGAGTCTGAAAAAGACTTTGCTACTTTACTATATACTCAACTACTCGAGGTAAAGTGCAGTATTAATCTACCAACTAAAGTTACAATAAACTATATTATCATGGATATACATTATATAATAATTCTAACAAAATTTGTTTATACAATATTTAAAATATTATTTAAATAAAATATATTTTATTAAAAAAAAAGTGAAAGATGTTTAATAATCCTCATTATATAAAATAATGTACATATAAACGTTAAGTCAAATTAATTTGCTTTTGCTGAATTTTACATTTCCTCAGCTCTTTCTTCTACTCCATAACTCTTTCTAGCGTTTAATACGTTTCTCTCTCTAGCACAAGTGGAAAAAGCTCGAGTAAGCTCTCGGAAGCCTACCTCACATATCAACGAGACGAATCCCGAGTGTTTCTTTTTTTTTTTTCGCATATTTATCAATGCCAAGGTCGGGCCAAACCGATATCCACCAATCAATACACGTACATACGTCTCACGTTTATTATTATTCACGTGAGGCACATAAGGCTCTTCTGCATCGCGAGGACGAGGGAGAATATACTGCGACTTTTATGGTCGACCGCCCCGTGTGTCCCTTCAGTTGGATACGCATGATCTTCCCGCGAATGGAAACTGACTGCTTCTTTCCCGGGATGTTCTTCCCGACTTTGGTCAAGAACAAAGGATGATATTACGGTCCGGATTACGCACTGCATCAATGCGCACGAGACGTGACGAACTGAAAAGCTTTATGATCCATATTACTGGATCTCTTCTCTGTCGCAGAATAACCGAAACTTCAAGAAAAAGAGGAAACGGTAAAACGCGGTCCTTCGACCCTCCAAGAGATCTTCGTGACGATATTCCTAATAGCACATCGGTCGGAAAAAGCTCTATGCTATCGTTCGACGAAAGTGTTCGTTTTATTTACTCGATTCATCAAAAGTTTCCCATGGTATCTTTAAAATGATATCCATAATTATTGTAATATCCATTTTTCACGATTCGTTCTACATTTTTTATTCAAAGATAAAGATTCGTCTGATTGTATATTTAAGAGATTATGTTCTTTTTCTTGTCATCGCGTAGAAGATGAAATACTTTAAACTTGAAGCGAAAAATTAATAATGTACATTAGAGAAATAAAGTATTCAAAATCAATTCAATTTAGATTAGTCAAATTCTGCAAAGCAGGATATATGTAAAATTAAGCAGTCTTAAAATTTCGAGCCAAATTAAAACAAATGATACTTTCTTTTATAAAAATACAGTACGGCATAAGCTTTAGAGGGCGGGGATATTTTTTAAATTTTATAGCTTTCCTTGAATAGGATTTATATAATCCATTATTTCATTGTATTCATTGCCCCAAAATATAACATCGTTTCAGCGCCACCATAGTGTGTAGCTTCCTGTCCTATGAATATTAACAATACCTCCGAAACAATTGCAAGTCCAAGTATAATCATATTTCATATTTAAGAGAAATGTACCCCACATTATTTAGATATCATTTCAAACATCGTTCACTCAGGATTAAGTCTATATTCACTGAGCGTCACCGACAGTTTCAGTGAACTTAATCAATTAAACGCGCGTGCGACGTGCGTCGAGGTTAATTCAACGTCACGCAAGCGTGTCGCTTGATATCCAATAGACATATCGGGTCACGGATAACGGGCGCAGGTCGAATCTCGAATGACCGGGCGGGCTTGGAAGGCCGGTCACGAATCCGTCGCGCGAATCAAGTAACCGAGTGCCCGTTCGCCACTTGTAATTAGTTTTACGGGAATTCGATGCAACAATGCGAACGTGCCACCGACTGCAACTACGGACGAGCGAGATTCGTTTTGTAACAGAGGGGCAGCAGGGAGAAACGGAACAAGAATGTGTCTCATAAACTTCGTTGCAACACCGACAAATGTCCAGCGAACGAAAAAAGAATACAATAAAACGAGAGAGAGTGAGAGGGGGGGGGGGGGTTAAAAAAGGGAAATGCACAAACAGAGCAAAACGGATGAAACGATATGGCGACATAGCGGAACGAGAATATCTCGTGAGTTTTAACAACGCACAACATTTTTTATGCACGCAGCCACCCTTCGTTCGTTAAACGCGAAGCAAATTAGCCGCGTTCGACGGAGACTAATTTTGATGCAAAAAAAACGCGCATACTGATAAGTTAGCAAATGAAAATTCTCAAGATAGCGCAGTGATTAGATCGATTAATTTAAAATGATAAAACCATCACACAAAGTTAGTATCGACACCTGTATCGAAGATCCTTGCTTTTTTTTTTACAAAATATTAAAATTGGTTTAGGTCTTCCGGGAAATTAAAATTCCTGTTAATAATCTCGCATCGATGTAATCACCGCGATCTGATAAAACGCGATAATACATGTAGTAAGTTGGTAAACCTCTAAATATGTAAAACATCGCTGCGATTAATATTGCAGAAACCCAATCAAGAAGCATGCTCGTTAAACAAAATTGAAAATGAGATCAATGTTTCGATAAATTTTAAAATAATTTTTACCAATTAACAATTAAAAACAGTTTTTCAAAAAATTATTTTTCTTTAAAAAACAAAACGTAATACAATCTCAGAGAGAAAATTAATAGAAAAATGACAACGCTCGTATGCCAATATAAAAGCAATTTCTAACATACGTTTATTCGCTTTTCAATCACCATTCAATCAATTCTGCATCGCTAGTACATGTAACTATCAATTTCTACATTTTATATGCGCATCAATAGGTCACATGTATTGCAGCAGCATTATATAGTAGTTAAAGAAAATGTTGACTGTCTTATTTGCAAAAATCAGAGAGAGAAGAAGAAAAAATAAAAGGATTCCAGCAACGTTTTATATATATCCCCGAAACATATCGCGAAATATTCAGCCACAGTCGGAATCCGAGTAGGTCAAGATCCCCGTTATAATCCCTCGACATCAATTTCGAGGAGACATCGCCGATTAGCGATGGCGCATCCAGGACACAGTACGGTGTGAATAGGGCTTTAAAGTGGCAGGTGAAACCCGGTAAAATCGCGTCGCCGTCTGCGTCACGTCGCGACTGATCGCGGCCGGAGCGTTTTAGCGTGAATTATAAATGAGGTAACTCAACACCGACGCTTTCTCGACAGCGATAAGTTCAAGAGCTGCCACGCATCCGCGGCATCGTTCTCATCTAATCGATAATTACGGGTGATCATCCGATCAGGTAATCGATCGAGATGCGGTAAAGACGAGCTTCATGATACCCGACCACTCGCACCGCCATTGCTGTCGTCGTCGTCGTCGTCGGCGTCGTCCCCGTCGTCGTTATCGTCGTCGTCTTACAAAGGCAACGATGGCACGTCGTCTTGAGAAAACTATCGGCTTTTAGTCACGAGAGACAACGCGGAAATTAGGATAGAAAGACATGCCTCTTCGACGCGCTTGGATTGCCGTTCCTCATGGCGCAAATACGACGATGCTCTTACCTGCGGTTTTATGTTTCATATAATAACTGCAAAAGATATAATAGAGGCGCCAGAGACAAAAGAGAAAGCAGGATACGCGGGGGATCAAGTGTCCTTCTCGATGGAATTTTAAATGAGAGAATGGAAAACTAACTCGTAGTATGCCGTAATCGTTTAGTTATAACACGTGAAGATGTCGTTGAAATTACCGCAATTGTGATACATATGTATTACTTAGATTTACTATTTCCATATTAATCGTCATAAAATGTGTGATACAAATTAAATTAATGTGTTTAAGTATAGTTTAATCAACTATACTTGTTGCTCTTGTAAGATTTTTTTAATTAGACGTCTATTATAAATAAATAATTAAGTATATAAATAAAAGAATATGCAAAATAAAACGTAAACGTAGAGTATCAATGCAACGCATAATAATAAAGCATAACATTTAAAAATAATAATTAAAAAATAAAATATTTAAAAAATAAAAGTTTTATGTTAAAAAACTTGTATTCTTTCTTGAAGTCTTCAATCCTTTGTTTCTCTTTCGAAAGGCGTGAACTACATTCACTTCATTATAATTGCAGAGAGCGTAAAAAGTAGAAACATGACGCTGAGTACATAACGAATACTCAGCGAAGGAAATGTGTTCGTGCGACATCCGACTAATTCGTTATCACACTCGTCACGCATTTTTATACGTATTCCAAGCAGGAATTATTTCCAATCACGTCTGTCGTACTATGTAGTTGTAGTATATACACAGTCCACAAATAACTTCTTTAACTAATTTAACATCTATCTTTACTTGAAAATATTTGGTATTTAATATTGAATAAGCCGTCAACTCAAATTTCAATTTAATGATTAACACACAGATTCTGTCTATTTTTTTAACAATCTTGAAAAAAAGCGTCTCGCCACAAATACAAAAACAAGTATAAATACATATATTTATGATCACCGTATGTATTCAATACGCTATCAATATTCGGTCTAAGAAATTTCGATTCAGGATGTCCGATATTCACGAAGATGTGTCTGTTCCTCTTTGCCTCGTTAATGTCGCGCTGTTGGAAAATTGCGATCGGTAATTCTAGTCGCGTTGTCGACGCGCTAGTAACGGAGTTACCGTGTCTCTGGATTCATCGTGTTTCCGGAGGGGCGTGCTGCCGGACACGAAAACTACTCGTAACAATCGACCGTCGTCCCTAACAAGATCAGCCTGTATTAAGGCTAACAGTAGCCGAAGCCGTACTGCACTGTCTTTTCCTCATAATGAAATTTCGCGCTAGACAAGATCAAAACAAAAAAAAATCTCATTTCTAATATTTAAGCTACACAAATACTTGTACAAATACGCACAATTTATTTAAATATAAATAATTCAAAGTTTAAATATTCAAAGGTTAACAGAAGAAAGATTTATAACAATTTAGGTACCTAAATTGTTATTCTCTCGTTCATTAAAAAAACTATCGTATAACGGTAAGTAAAAAGTTTAATGTTGAAACACAAGTTTGTAACGCTACTTCATTTGTCTAAACTCTACATGTTCTTTGAACAAAATTTGACAATTATACCGTCCAAAGCATAGAGTAAAGTTTTGGCTTAACAAAATCTGTCCTTTTAATTGCAGTACAATAATTTTTAACAAAGTTATAACCAATTAAAGTAAAAAATGTTCATTTTATTTAATCCACATAACTCGGTAAAAAAATTTTAGAAACATTAAAAAACACGATTTTGTAGGAAAAACTTTAAGTTTGCACGTTCAAAAAATTCAGAATTTTCATAAGCTTTTTTTTAAACACGTGACAGGCTCACAAAATAAGAAGAAAATTTTCCATTCTGTCCAGCTCGTAGTTTTCCATATGTAAAAATGATCAAACTTATACAGACAGAAACTTAAAAGACATAATAATCTTTCAAAAGTTGAGATTTTATAAGCTTTAAAATTGTTTTTCTTTTTTCAAATTTAAATTTTCTTCATTTTTTTAACAAAGTTACAACTACCTAAATTTTAAAGTTCATGGCGCTACAAACTTTTGCTTTAATTCAATACATATAACATTAGAATAAAATTTGGATCAAAAAATGTAGAGTTTAATAAAGTAAATAAAATTTGAAATTAAATTAAAGTTTATTTCGTTTTTGACAATAATATAACATATTAATAAGTGCGTTATTAAGTCACAATTTTCATTATTTTACTTTTATTTCAATCCAGTGCTTTATAACTTTCATAAATTTGTAATTAGTGACAGAAATACGTGTACTATAATATTCTGCTAAATAATTACTCAACACAATCCGCATAAATCTACGTTGTTCCACGAGAATTCAACCAAGTTGAGAAACGCGCACGATTGAAATTATGGCGACAGACTCTTAGTTTCTCTATACATATAGCGCTCTAGGATCTTTCCGGTCTTCCTAACGCGGATTCAGAAGATGGCGACGGCTACGGAATAGAAAGTAGACGCAATCTCTCCTCGGAACAGTCGGTTATTCTTGGAATACCCCGCAAATTTATGGTACAGCGGCGAGAGGAAACTCTGAGAAGTTTCTCGTCCCGAAACTTATTAATTAATAATCCCGCCTTAAGGACGATGGGATCTCTCGACTGCATTTAACAAGACACTTGGTGTACTCTATCGTGCGATATTTAATGAAGAAGTGCGAGAACGATAATGGGATGAAAGAGGTGAATATTCAATAGGATTATAAAAGCATACAGTAAAAACATTTTACGTTTGTAATTCAAGTGCAATCGTATTATTGCGAGTAAGATGCAGTAAAGAAATACAATAAAGACTTATATGCAAAAATAAAATTGAAATATTTATCAAAATTGTGTAGGTATTAAAGGCACATAAGAATTTTATATATCCCGTGCATTATTTCCAAATAAACAGATGCAACAAAAATATGTTTAGCGTTTTTTAAATCAATTTCAAAGTATGAAAAATCCGAATAAACTTATCAGTACATGTAAGAAATGTCTTCAAACTCAGAACACAAATCTAGAAAGTAAACATTGTAACTTTCTTTATATGATGTAATAACAAATACAATAAATGTAACAGCAAGAATAAAACGTAAAAAGTAGGCAGAATTCTAACTATTTTCCAACCCGTCCGATTCCCTGCCATTGCTTTTATTACGGCAAGAATAGAGGCGAGTTGAATCGATCGCGCCGAATGAATACTTCATAAAGGTTCTCCAATCGTATTCCATCGCTCGCCGCACTATTAACGGTTACGAGCTCGCGAGCGGTTCCTCTCCACGATCGACTCAGCGGCATTCTGCGAAAGTAACGTCATTAAGACGGAACTTAAGCAGGTCTCGAATTTAAAGAGACCGACTGGTATGCAATTGAGAAAAACCTCCTCATTAAACTTTCCCCTTGGAATAAAAGATCGGCAAGGGTGGTAACTCGAGATCGTGGAAGATCGGAAGGATTTGGGAAAAGAACGAAGTGGGCAGAGCGGAAGAAACGATAATGAGTGAAATTCAGAATAGAGCGAAATTCGAACCTTTCACCTTCCTAATGTAGCGTGCAGTAACTAGCACAGTTACTGGCGGTTGTTGCGGTCATCGATACCTCCATTGAGAACTTCAGCGAATTTCTCGATGCAAATAATTAATGTAAATTATTATACCAGTTATTATCAAACTATCACCACCGTAATAATATGATGAAAATTTAATCAATAATAGTCGAACTAAATTAATTCATGATTTATTTATATAATAATATAATAACTTGTTTAATAATAGATAAATCAAGAATATATGACAGTTTCATTACCTAAAGCAATAATTACTTTATTAGTAATCTGTCCGTTTCTCGTGCACAGTGCATTTAATTTCAAATGGATTTCTATTAGCTATGACAATATATCTGTATCAAATACATCCACATCATTCTATATTTTATATATTTGTATGCAAAATATAAAATCATTAAAAATATGATAAATTTCAAAAAAAATAGAAAAAGAATTCTAGAAACCTAATGTAAAAAAAATGTAGTACCTAAGACGTTATCAAATTATTCATAATTACGTTAAAAAAGTTTACTCGTACAATCAACATGATTTTGTTATAAAGTACTGTAAAAAATTCCTAATATTTACCTATATTCCTAATATTGACTAAAGTTATTCCATGTAAGTTTAAAAATAAGACAAGCAAGAATGTTCAAAAATAAATAGAACAAAAGAAAATGATTTTCCGTCAAATTCAGATTTTCGTGCTTAAATTCATATACCTCAATGTACAAATACAATTATCATTTCTATACATCGTACGCCAATTCTGATTATTTGAAATACAAACATAAATTAAAATAATAATCTCACAATTAAATTAATTGATCATTGATTAATATGATAAATCAGGAGACGCGGTAGCGTCTCCGGCCATGTTCAAAAAAACTGTGAACGTACTACTTATAAAGGAAATTCAGATTTTTTTGAAAAATGTTAAATATTTTTTTAAAAAGCATTTAACATTTTTCAAAAATCTATATATATAATCATGCTATTAGAAATTGCTTTCAAAACATTTATTGGAAACATTTTTTTTCATATTTCCTTTTATTTCCAAGATATTCGATTAGAAATATAAACCGTTTTTATTCAAAAGGGTGTTACACTTCAAAAACCAAATTAGTACGTAGCACAATTTGTTTCAATTTTTTCATGATTAAATCCTATTGTCTACCTCAAACTTATGTAAAGTTTCAGATGTTTTTTATTTTACATTTGCCAAATTTCTCTTATTGATCATCTCAATAACTTATTACGGAAAATATCACTTCAGTCTTCAGTCCTCAGCCAAGATTCGTACTCGGATCTCTCGAATTCTATGCGGGCATTCTTCCAATTCAATCACCGAGGCGTATGATAATATTAACCGTAATAACTAATACAAATATATGGAAAAACGTCTTTTTTCAAGCAACATGTGACAAACAATTTCAAGTAAAATAAATCGAGAATTTAAACACACAAATAAGAGAGAGAGAGAGAGTAAATATTGTATATTTATAAACTTCTAAAAAATTTTACTATAAAATAGATTTTTGTATTATCTTACTTTTCTTTCTTTAGATATAGATCTTAAATATTCTATTATGCTTCGCCAGAAGAAAAGCACGATTAAAATATTTCATGAGATAAACGCAATTATTAAACTTTTACATCCCGAAAATTTCTCACAGCTGAATAAATTTTTGAACTACGTTTTCGGACTAGACTCTACTTCCTGAAACCATAGATGCTCAGGGCTACAGGAAACAAAACGTAAGAAAGAGTAGGGCCGGCAAGTTCATAGAGATAAGGAGAGCCTCATTGTAATAGGCGAGCTGCTCACTGCCCACACACTTCTCTCGTGCACGAGCCTGCAAGTGAATGCCTTATCGTTTGATTCGCCTCGTTTGTTGCCCGAACCACCACGTCTGGAGAAAGGCAGGAAATCGCGTGCGTTATGCCCGCGTACACATGTACGTGGGGCATACATCGACGTGATTCACGGGGGTACAAGGGGGCGTAAAATAGTCAAAGAGAGAGAGAGAGAGAGAAACAGGGGACAAGGGAAGCGAGCGGATTTGTCGATCAGAATGGATTCGGGGTTATGGGTCGATGAATAAAGTTATAACTCGTACGCAAACTGCCGGAACAATAGTATCCCGAGGTGAGCGTTCTTCGACATCACGCAACATGCTCGCATGAAAACGCAGAACCATATACATAATACATATACGTCTGCATCGTACGATCGATGGAGAGTTAGGCGTACCTACATACGCTACAGTTGCTGAAGTTAAGCTAATGTTCTTGCCACGAATGTGCCTTATAGAAATTTATTCCTTTATTTAGGAAATTGAAGTGGATCCAAGCCAGAATTTGAGCGTATTATGAAGAACTTCTTGCAGAATATTACGTCTATCTTTAGAGACAAAGATTATTATTTCAATATCTTATATATTTCCTTTTTGAGTTTCATGTTATGGAATAATTTTAGCCTGCATAATACTAAGGAAATATCAAGATAATACTTTCTCGTAACAAGATACTATGTCTGAATACAAAGTATTTTTAACGTACCTATGAATAATTCAATAAAGTTTCAGGTATAGGCTTCCAATGTTATTGCGTCCATATAACGACATGATTTATAGCATTATATATAGATATAAATTTGCATTATATAACATCGTTAGAAGGAGCCAACTTAATGAGCCAGCATTTTTCATTTAAATTAATGTATGCCTGTAATCCCAAGAAATGTTGAAGAAATAAAAACCTACTGACACATTAACCTGAACCTGAACGAAAATCATAAATCGACTCTCGAATCCCCTTATTAAAATATAAATCTAAAGCGTATATGGATATTAGCAAAAAAGCGTGGAACAGGTCATCGCACAAATATTTCTCGTGAAATGAATTGCTGAGGATTATAGGAAATCGAAGGCCGACTGAATTGTTGATAAACCATTATTTGCAACATAAACAAATTAAAACGATGAGACTGAATGACTTATAGCTCGATATACATCCAATATTTCCAGCGATGGAATAAAAATTCGATACATTCATGATGTAATCATACGATTTGAAAGTCTAATACATTTACGATTATTAATAGCATATATAATAAATATTATATGCTACATTTAAAAATATAAAATATACATAAACATATATTCAGTTAGATCTACTTATTACAGTAATTTACACCGTAAAATGTTAGATCAAAAGTCACAAAATTCCGTTCGCAAATTTATTTTATTTATATCGTCATGAAAAATCGACGATCTTAGCAGACGGCCTTCTTTTCGTCAAAAAGATGAGAAAGCCAGACGCGCTCACCATAAAGTATGCTTTCCATACTCTAATCATTTTTCCCTCTTTTTGGCACGGAGGCCACGACATCCATTTAAAGCTTTGGCAACCTCAGAGAGACGGGGCTGCTTTCGTTCCTTTCGTATTTTTCCGTTGCCGTGCGCGCCGGAGCAATGAGCGAAACGGCGGACTGCCCTACTTTCATTATTGCCGAAGCTATTTCGATTGGCAGATCGGATGCACACACTCTCTGTGAGTCTCGTTCACCTCGATAAACTTGTTTAGTGGCGGGAGGTATATGCCGATGCGATTCCGTTCGTACAATTTTGAAGCGCCCGTGACGGAATATCCGGCTCAACTCGAAGCAATCATATTCGCGAGAAATTTTACCTTTAAGACCTTCCATAATATTTCGAAAGCGATGGCGAGCATATGTCGATTTCGAGCGTGAATTTTTGCACTGTCAAATCTACCTATATATTTACTATCCACTTGGTAATGCAGAGCGCATTGATCTTGATCGAGAAACATTCGTGCGACAGCCACCTGTCTCGCGTGGATCGGCTTTCCGATCCTACGAAAAGTGAGAGATACCCGATGACAGTTCAGAGATTCGATCATGAATCGATCAGTCTCGGAGTGGAGAACAGTGACCAGAAAACAACAGCAATCGCCGGCTCGTAATGGCGCGAGCGAGGGGCAAAGAGGGCGGAAAGGGGGCGAGGGAAAAAGAGCTCGAATGCTCCTTAACCACGGATGTCGGCGGCTTTGAGTGCACGGCGATAACTCGCGAGGGGAAACGAGCCGGTGGTTATCCACTGCTCGCGGAACGATTTAACGGCGGGTTTGCTTGGCCGGGTTAATGATAGCCCGAGCGAGGAAAGTACTCGCGGCGGTGGCGACGGCGGCGGTGGCGGCGGGGCCCAATGGGTGGCACGCGGGTCAGGTGCTCTCGGTAGAAAGTGAACCAACCGTGTACTTGGAACTCGCGAGAGAACGAGAACGTAACCAGTCGGTCCGGCTCGATAAGAGCAGGGGAAGACAAGAAGGGGGTCTGACGATTGGCTCGAAACGTGTCCTACTATCAAGAAGGCACGTCCCGATGTTATTGCCGACATAAAGAGACCTCTCCGCGAATGAGACGTGTGCCGTCGGTGCGGATTCGTTTATACGTCGGGGAATTAAAAAATAAAAGGATCTTTTTCGAGCTGTCGACGGCCAAACGTGAATTCGAGTTACTCTGCCCGCAGGGAGATGAGACTTCTCTCTCGTCAGAATTGTCGTTTGTATAGACAGCTGATGAGACTATTTCCGTAATATGAAATGTTACGTAGACGAGAATTAATGCTAAATAATTCTTTTAATAATTTATTAGGACAGCATTTCTCTTTTATTCACAGTACTTCGATTGAACAGTCAGAATCTGTTCTATTATCATTCATTGATCATACTAATTTTAATTAATTAAAATATGTATCATCGTAAATATAGAAGCAATTCCAATATAGAACAAAGAATAATAAAATGATTAAAATATATAATATGAGAAAGAATAATAAAGAATAATAAATTAAGTCTTTTAATATTAGAAAAAAAATAAATAAGTAATAATGATTTTCTTTAAAAATTTTTCGATGTTTTAAAAATAACGAGTTATAAATAGTTTTACAAAAAATAAAATATACATTTTTTTTTAATTATGTTATTAATTAATTTTTACTTTTATCAAATAAAACTATTTTAATTATTAAATGTTGAAAATTTATGACATATCCAAAATATAACTTCCGTTTAAAAATTTATTTATTTCTTAAAATAATGCGTTAGGAAAAATATAACTTTTCATATACATTTTGCAAAACTTCTAGACCGACTCAGCTGATAAGTACTATTAATAACTATAATATTAAATCTAATCACAAGTTATAACGCAGACATCAATTTCTACTTACATAGAGTATAGGCTATTAAATTGTAAAATCTATATAAATCTTCCAATGTAAAGTGTTGTCATTAAATTTTTATCATTTTAAAGATATACCTAACTAAAATCTATTTTCAGTGACATATTTTAGCTGACAAATGTAATAAAAATATAAATACTAAATTTAAATATAAAAATATAAAGAAATTTTAAATAAAATAGGTAAAATGCATAAAAATTTTAAGCTATATATACAAATCTTCTAAACAGAAATTAAATATAAGCACTAACGTGTTTTAGTAGCGGACAAATTCACACAAATTTCTCAAAAAAAAAAAATTAATAAATTACTAATAAAGCCCAAGTAAGAAAGCTTATTGACATTAAATCAATAAGCGTAATAAATAAGTTTCTTCACGATGTTATCAAATTTTCATTATCTATCCTCGATAAAGGATCGAGTACCTGGAAATGTAATCCAACCTTCTACATAATTAGTAAGTGGCAGAGGGTAGAGCACGGGATACAATTTTTACTAGGAGCAGACGGAGCAGACCTTTCATCTTAACGAACGAAGTAATTTTCGTTCGAAGTCCCGAGCGCAGGGCCGCTATAAAAAGAACGAAACTTGCGGGGGAGTATACCGGAGAGAAAAACGAGTTTTCTCGTCGAAAACACTCCATGCTTTCCCACGTCCGAATCGACGAGTACGCGAAGAACCACCGGCTGTAAGTACTGATCCAAAAATAGCATCGCGCGATACTGTCCATAAAAATGAAAAGTAATCGATGCGCATTGCAATGTCCTTATGGACAATGAGTTATGTAATTCTAAAAAAAGACGGCAGTCCTCAATTATTACAAAGTGCCAGTGTATAACTAAACTCGAGACTAAAATAGCCGTGTCGTTCTACGACAAACAGTATAATCGAAGGACGAACATGACAAACAAACAATGGATAAACATATAAACTGGAATGCAGCAGTCATTTGCGTATATTAAGACTTAATATATAAATTGAAAAAGAATTATTTATAAAATACAGTAAATTGTTTTAAAATTAAAATCGAATTTTAAATCTAATAAATTATTTAAAATATAGAGACTGCGCGTCAACAGTAGACGAAGTACGAATATATTATAATAATAAATATATTATACTCTTATAATCATAAAATAAGAGTTAAATATATAATGAAAAAAATTGGATAATATTGTAATGAAAGAGGTTGTCAGATAGATTAAATATTCAACTATAAAATAACTTTGTTCATTCTAATAATGTAAGCATTCAGAAAATATATTTGACTTTTAAGTACCGTGTGGAAATGATGTGAAATTTCCTCGGGTTTATACATGACTCATATCCGGAGGAGTACGCGTGACTTTGAAATATTAATCGATGACCTAAAACAATACGTACTAGTAACGCTACTTTCAATTACTTTCACGTCAAACGCTTTCCTTTTCATAATAGAAACAATGACGAACTTATTTTATGGACGTGCCATTGTATTCACTATTTCTAGTATTAAAATAGCGTAACGATGATAGAGTAGAATGTTCTGTAATTTAAACCCACGCTTCGACAAAAAATATCACGTTCTCTTTAAATTAATCTTTCTTTAATGAAAAGTAGACTGGCGAAGTATCACGTCTCCTTCAACAATTTTTCATATTAAGTTCAAAATTACACGAAAATAAAGTAAAGAAACAAATATATTTCTAGCTTTACGTGGAAATACGAAAATAATTATACACCGCTTGCAGTAACTTTTACAGCGACGGTTCTTAATAAACCCAGCTGTGTCAAAAGACAGTGTAAATCTCTTTTTAATCTGAGGTCCTCAACGTTTACTTAATTTTATGAAAGCTCTCGTTTATCAACGTTACAAGGGCTTACCTTTATTTATTACCGTGACATCAAAATCAAGCTCTTTTTTTGTTAAAGAAAGCTCATCTTTTTAAAGAAACACGATACTTGAACCACATCTCTGTGCGCGAGGAAAAAGCAAGCGAATACGAGTTAATGAGGACATCCAAGTGACACGAATTGTTAGAGCGTGCAATTGCAATTCATGTTCGTGTTTGCTTTCAAAGTCGAGATCAGTATCGTTTCAACTTCTCTCTCTTTTTATGACAAAGCCTATGATGAAAATAAATTTAAATCAAGTTTTCAAAAGCATGATATATCAATATATAAAATCGATTACAACACACAAATAGTACTGCAATCAAAATTTAATTGACTCTTTTCAAAAGTTAATTAATAAATAGTTCTCTTTGTATATCACGTTATTATTTATACTTATATATTAAATATATATCTATATATATGTAACTAAATATTAAATAATGTGTAATCAAATTTATTATTCTCATGCAATTTTATTATATTAACATCAAAGTGCTATTGACAAGATTGGCGCCTCGACTGATTTGTGCAATCGCAGCAGGTACCATCTTCGTTATGTCCTAGTTATGGGGACCTGTTTGGGCCCAACTGCTCGTGTGTGTACACACCGTGCGCGCCGAATAACGAATGAATCATGCTGTGTACGCGAAGTGACGGCGGTTCACTTTCTCCCCTCGGTTTCGTCCTCAATTATCGCGAAGCGGGCCCCCGTGTAATTACACGGTGAGATGGGTCGGTAGGCCGCGGGCAACCAAGTGAATCGCGGATAACAATTTTCTTTTTTGGAGGATCCAGAGACCCCTTTCACTCGGCCCGCTGGCGCGAGACCCGGTTTCCTTTCAGACCAAGAAGGTAGCATTATTTTCGTTACACAAATGTTGCCAGACAGCTAAATATGACCCTGAATACATATGTACCAAACTTGGAGATGTAGGCAACATATTACATAAAACCATAAAAAAAAAAGTAAAACATTTTTAAGCCTTTATATAAAGTAACTCGCTAATAAACTTCATTGAACTTCAGTTAGTCGAAAATAACAGATTTAATGGACTTCAGTTAGTCGTATTGAAAAATTGCTAATAATTCTTTTTTGTATACAACCTTTAAATCTCATATTTATAAAAAATTTTTCTATCCAAATTAGCTGATATGACACTGAAAGTTCCGCAATAAATCATTGCAAAATATAAGTAGAAAATAGACGAAGGCAGTACACAGAGATACTTCGGTGCAAGCAAGCAACTGGTCTCCGATGTTTCGCAATCCGACGAACGTAAATCGCGGGATACAACAAAGTGGAGGAGACACCTGTAGGCGACACGCAAGTGACACGAGCACAATGGGCACACTTAGGCCAATTATGGCGCAATCGTAGTCACGTTACTTCTGGGAAGTCGTGACAACGATGCCGTCGAGAGATCCTCGCTGATACAATGTGCATAAATTTGTTTCCGGGACTCCAGGCTCCCACAACGCAGCGGCGCTCTGCCAAATACGTCTATATAAATCATCGTGTGTGCACTTTCGCACACTCGTATTCAGCTGATCTCGCGGAAAGCTGAGCGCAACAATGCACGAACCCTGCCATGTACATGCGTACGTTCAAAGGCAAACAAATTTGCATACAACCTTATACGAGAGATACCCCGTTAACCGCTAGGGGAGGAACCGCCATTTTTACGAGCGAGCCGTAACCCCTTCGACCCGGCCACTAAATGCCAAAGCATTAATATTAAATGTTCTTAGCTCTTAAGTTCGTTCTTAAGCCGTCACGAATTATGGGCTATATGCGTACTATAAAAATTTATAGAACGTTTTAACGTGCGCATAAGTTCGTTCATGAGAGACCTATGAAAATTACTTTATATTAAATTTTACGAATGATAAATTAAAAGATCGTCTCAAACGTTCCTCGATTTTATAGTCGCCTCTTTAGATCTACCATAATTCTATATCTGCAATATATGTATCAACAGATTATGTTCAAAACATATATCAATTTTAATATTATTTATCCTGTAATAATCAAAAAAGAGTTTCGCGACGAGTTTTAACATGAGAATTATGCATCCAAGGACTATGTATTGTACAAGTTTACCTAATATATTTTAATTTTTAACTAAATTTACCCATAAATTCAAATTTAATATTTCTCGACAATATGTACATTCGCAATGTCGAATTTTCACAGAGATTCCCAATTTATTTATCCTTTTCGAATGCGTACTACCATTCCAACGGAGAAGGTGTACAAGACATGTTTGACGACGGTGAAATTCAGATGCTTTCTGCATAATTTCAGATAAGAGGGTGACTCCATATGAAATGAAAAAAAGAAGAAAAGGAGAGCCGAGTAGACTTAAGAAGGGGGAGAGTGAAGACGAAGAGAATGACGAGTAAGAACATCCTGATGCCGTAAAGGAGCCGCGAAGGGGAAATGACTGGCAACGACGTACGGTGGTGTTGCGGCATCAGACAGTAAAAGTCCCAGAGAACAATGGATAAACGGAATGGTACAGCCGAGACCTTTCAGGCGATCGGGTAACCAGCAAAAATGCGCACAATACAATGGATAGGATCACGCCCTCCAACGAGTCTCCTCTTTCTCTCTCTAACCGCGACTACTTCTCATGAACATTCGTTTTCCACAGAGCGTAAACTCAAGCTCGATCGTCCACCCACCCATCCACCCATCCGACCGTAAAAGAGAAAAAAATCGAAAGAGATTAACGCTCGCTTATCCGGTGATAATTAGATTTCCTTCTGATAAAGATAAACAAATGATTTGATAGTCAAAGAAGCATTTGTAAAGTTTAGAAGCTCGAAAGTATGACTGCAAAGGGCTCTAAATATTTACGGAATATTATCGGCTCTTTTTAACTATTTTCTTGGAAAAGTTAATCTCACATCAGTATTGCCTACTTTGCTTAAAGATATTTTTATACACACATATCTTTTAAACTAATTATAATATATTCTTTAATTCAAACGAGAACAAATATAAAAATGTTCATTTACATATTTTCTGAAAAAAGTTTTTTCTGATTTTGATCTTTAATAAAAATATATTATCACGAAATTGATATTAATACGCATAGACAAATGTAACATTATATGTAGATTATAAAAGTCAAAAGACACAACATTAAATTTTTAAATTTTTCTTAGGCATCTAAACGGAACACGTGGCGTCATCTGTCACAAACGATAACAAACTGTAAGAGAATATGTCGAATGTCGCGTAGATAAAACAGTCGTTTTTTATATCGACTATACACGATTTCAACACAAATAGAAAAAAAAATTGCAAATATAAATAGAAAAGACCATTCGATATTGATTTCTTGAACACTATGTGATTACCGACAAGCACCAACCTACATCGGTTTACTTAAAAAATTACAATTAAAGTTTTATTTGAACTTACAAAATAAACAAAATAAGTTCAAACTCTTCGTAAAGAAACTTTTCTTCTAAATTCTTAATTTCTAATCATTTGGATACTCTGTTCCCTCAATATTTATTATCATTATTATCAAGCAGACAACGCATGCTGAGAACTTATCCATTTTAACAAGATGACAGAAAATATGGAAATCAATTTTGGAAAGAAATTTAAATGTCGTTAATAACTCAGTAAATAAAAGCTTTCCACTTACCTTGTAAATTGTCCAACATGTATGTCAGCAGCTTGTTCGTCCCTGCAGGCTCCCCATTCCCATACAACGTCATCACATCCTTGCTGAGTGGATTTCCTTGAAGTCCTAGCACTTGTAACTGGAACAACTTCCCTAATTCATACGGTAACACGCGAAGGAAGTTTTGGTTCAATAACAACTCCCTGGAATAGTATGACAATAGATTTATATTATGAAAAAATACATCAATCAAATATGTTCATTATTGAAGCAAAGATTTCTCCATTTACTTTCATCATTTAGTTTCTGTTATATCATACCTGAGATAGATGAGCTCCCCTAGTTCAGCAGGCAGACTGCGTAGCTTGTTGCTACTCAGATCTAGAATACGTAAGTTAACAAGACGGCCGATCTCAGATGGCAACCTCTGCAGACTATTATCGTTCAGATACAGAGCTGTTAAATGAGTCATTTGCCACAAATTAGGGCTTAAATTTCGTATACTGCCTGTTATCTCCAACTCCGACCAATGAGATTTCTTCCCCGATTGATAGTCCTCAGGGCACATGAGTGTATACATACGACGTGGGTTGGAGTTCTCATATTTGTCCTTGTGATTGCGGGACATGTTAGATTCTTGAAAAAAGGAATAAAAGATTCTTGTTAAAATAGAAATACTGTATTTATGATCTGTTTCAATTCAAATGTCATATATTAGTATTTCTATAGTATATATATTTCTCAAATATAATTTTTTGACAGCAAAATGAAAGGATCTTTAAAAAAATAATTTTATTTTGCTACAGGTATTATCTGTTAAAATTGAAATAGTTGACATAAATATTCTCATACATCTTGATACTAGTTGTCAGACACTGGTGTATGCAGACAATATTGCTTTGAAGAAATTAAAACAGAAAAGACACGTATATCTGAGAAATACATAACAGGATCAACTTGAGATTAGTATTCTTGATAAGTCAGTCAATTAAAACAACTAGGCTAGTGCCTCAGTTTCATAAAAAAAGAGAACAGAGATGAAGCAATAAATGACTCTAACTGTACGTCGGACACGAGTAGATCTCTCAAACTCGCGAAATTAATGCTGGAGAACGATGTTAATTATAAGACAGCGGATTTTGTTCGCTCCGTACGACAGGCACATCAGATACAAGCTCATAACCTATGACGGTGAAATGAGGTTTTCGCGAGCCACGCTGGCTGGACGAGCCAGAAACTCAGTGATTTTGACGCGAAATGCGACGACGGACCAATCGGGGTTGGTCCGATCGCACGTAGATGCAAATTTCGCCAGGCGGTGGCGAGTTTTTTCAGCGTCAACCACTCATCCTGCCCGAGAAGGCTTGTACGCTTGCGAGGACGAGCCGACGCGTTCGACCGATTTCCACACCGTAGACGCGGCGGCGGCCGTCGAGAGCAGCGTTCCGCACACCCGACGATCGTTACGTACCTTCATCTACCCCTTCCGCACAAACGAAACGCACGGGGAGTTGTTACCGAGTGAAAATTTCCGCGTAAACAAAACTACCTTGACAAACACGGATCCTCCATTTATCAACTGCACCGATCGTGCGCCGAACGGAGCTGCCCGATTGGCCGAAACTTCCCGAAGCAGCCGACGCGACGTCGCGCCAACTGCACAAGACACGCGCGAGTGCCACCACAAGCGCACGCCTGCGCCGCTAGGGAAGATACAGCCTGGGATTCCTAGGGAAAATTCGCTTGACGGCGAGAGCCCTGACTTTCTCTCTCTTTCTCTTCCTGGCGCCACGTTCATGGCGAACTTTCTACTTTTCTATATCTTATCTTCTTCGACGTTCTTGATAGTTTCGATATTAACTAGCGATCAGCTTCAATATCTGCACTGTTTCATTAAAGACAAATAAAATTATCAACTCTTTCTCATATTACTCAACATATAGAAGAGAAAATTAAACTTGAGACAATGAGATTATATATAACTATATATTTAGAAATTTTATTAATTCGCCAGTTGAACTAATCGCTAATCAATTAATTAAAGTTCGATTAAAGTTGCCTTTAGAAAATGATTTTATTACGAATAGGACGTTTTCGGAAATAAACGATCCTTCGAAGCTTTCTATATTTTTAGTGTTTCCAGCAAAATCTAATAGATAACACAATAAATTGTATCTTTGTTCTATATGCCATTGTTAAATATGTAAAGATGAAAAATGATCACTGTATTATATTATATTTGCACTATTATATTTTTTGGAGAGTATCAACAATAAAGAGTGTAAAATGTACATAGTGATCTTTGTTACAACAATATACAACATGAATGTAATAATTCAATATATCGTATATTAAATTATATATATACATCTTTGTTGTCTGCTAAACATATAATTAAATAAGGATCGAATGATTCATTATATGAGTCTATTCTTTTCCCATATTTCAATTAAGATTAAACTTTTTACACGATTTATATTTTTGCTTATTTTTCTCTTCGCATTAAAAAAAAGGACAAAGGATAAACAGTATAAACTTGCTGAAAAATGGAAAGCACCTTTTATTATTTATATGCATTGTCGAAAGACCATTTTTCATCGAAGCGTCCATACATCTATTCTGACTATTTTACGTTCCCGAGCGATTGAATTCTAAATATGCATGATATTACGCATTGCTGGATAATATTTGAAACAGTAATCTGCTTGTTTATAAATCACAAAAAGCGTGATTTACTTGTAAAAAAGAGATTAGACATGAGCAATATACGATTCAAAAATACACAGAAGAAATATATACCTGGCAAAATAGTCACGAACTCGCGTTCCAACCGTAAAGTAACATGGCGTACGATTTCGATCGATTCCGAGGGTCACAAAAGCAAATCGCCAATGATCGAAATTGCGATGACATCGATCGTTTATGGTGTAATATAACAATCCAACACGTTACGACAAACATTTTCGATACTTGGCGTACAAGAAATTCGCTATCGGACGATAGCAATCGTGAGAAACCGAAGCGGCTCAAAATCAAATCCATCGAATCGCGGCGCGGCACGTTTATTACTGTTCAAAATCTATGAGGGCATCGAAGCGGCGTGAAGTTGTCGCAACACTTTAGGCCTGTTCTTTTTATTGAACGCTTATTTTGACGCTTTGACGGTTCTCATTTTTTTTCTTCCTTTTCTGTCCACAAAGAAGAGATATGTTCAGATAAAAATAAGGACAGACTTTTATAATATTATTAGATATACATACTCGGAATTTTTTTAAAGCGTCATTTACATTTAAATGATCTATTTATGATTATTTTAGATATATATCTTAAGATTTTGTTCGACTAATAGTAAAACCTTGGATTCGATTATTATATGTATCTTGAAACAAAAATTACAGGCCAGTATTCACATATAATAATTAGTTCTTATAATTAATAATATGATACGAATTTAAATCGATGAGAATAAATTATAATCTAATTAAGTGAGAGAAATCCTACATTCGATCAATGCGGATCTTTAATGCTTAAATATATTTCTATATAAATTTATATTTTATACCTATCTGATATTACAAACCGCGCGCAGAAATCCTTTTCAATCTTGAAACGCACAGTCTTGAGCTTATGTATATTTAAGATCAGCTTACAGCCTTTATATTTAATACGTTATAATAGCCAAATAGAGCAGTATCAGCATATATTAAAACATTGCTTAAAACAATTTTGAAATAAAAATTGTAAATATCGATCTCTCATCTTCTAGATAACTTTCAATTTCCTCGAGATTTTCGATTTTAATTTTCTTTTTTTGGATCTTACAATTTTTATACTTATCTACACTACCTGTGGTGTTTGATTCAAATTCCTCTGCGCTTTTGCGAATGTTATCGGCCAGACCCAACATTTTCTGCTTATATCATCATCCGTCCAATTATTCTTTTCAAATATTTTAACGTCATTTTTGTCGTCATGTTTATTGCTTTCTGTGATTTGGACCATTTCGAAATTTTTATCTGTTTTGAAACTCAGTTCATTTATTCATAACTCTGGTGCGTGTTCTAGGTACCGGTAAAGATGGTAAGAAACGAGATGGCATTGGTGCGATGTCGACGACTGGTAATGGCTGTGATTCATACGTAAACAACATATGCTGTTGTTGTATAGATAATGTTCTAAAGGATGTACAACATTCTGTTGATGTTGGTTAACAATTTAACATTTGCCGGGTTTCCTTTAAAAACAGAATTTAGCATTTATTATTAAAAGATACTATTCAAATAGACTTTTATAATGCAAATGCATAGAAAAATTATCAATATATGTGACGCTTGCAACGCCACAATTGCATTTGGGACGTATTTCTTAAAAAAAGAGGGATAATTTGTGATTACAATCTTAATTTGAGACAAAATTTGAGACTCGATGTAAAGGACGAAGAATTAAAATTTAGGATTTGTCCCTCCCCCAATTTGGGACGGATGGTCACTAGAGTGTAACGTGTTTCCGTAGGAAACACCCATGGGTTTGGTTTATATTTTTAGATCTAATGGAATATGCCAATCAGATAAAAAAGCTCAATGAGCGCTTAATGAGCGGTCGTGCTTCTGGATGCTGCACCTGTCGTTGCTGGAACGCTCAAAACCGAACACTGTGTAAAGCCCATTCTACATTAGTCGTATCGTAGCATCGTAAGCGTCGTGAGACTTCTGGGCCTTCTACAATAAGCCGTAAGTCACAAATCATAAGTCATAAGCTAGAAATGGACCAATCACAGTCGTCAATTTTTAGTTTCTTACTTCCGATTTATGACTTATGGCTTATTGTAGAAGGCCCAGAAGTCTCACGACGCTTACGATGCTACGATACGACTAATGTAGAATGGGCTTAACACAAGGTTTGTTCGCGTCGCACGCTCCAACATGCTCCAATATGCTCCTACTATAGCTCTTGCTCACTTCAACGAGCACGTTGGAGAGAGTAAGATCTATGATAGGAGCATATTGGAGCATGTTGGTGCGTGCGACGCGAAACAAACTTTTTGTGTCGTAGATGAAAAGTACTCATGTGCTGTTCACTCTGCATCCGATTTTCGTCGTACGACGACTCTGCAACCAATCAGAAAACAAAATTTTGCTTCGTATCGATGATACGATTTTTCTGATTGGTTGCAGATTGCAGAGTCGTCGTACGACGAAAATCGGATGCAGTGTGAATCCAGCATGTGGCTTGGTCGTTTGGAGCGATTCCGAACGCAGCTCCCGAGAGATAAAACGAACAATAATACTAGCAAAAAAAGACATCGCTTTGTCTCGTAAATTCATCATTAAAATTGATCATTTTTAAATTAGGAAATGTGTAATTCACTGGCAATTGCTGGCAATCTCACTCTAGAAAAAAAAAGGAGTAAATGATTTCATTCCTAGAGCCACTTCACCGTCACTTGCCAAATGTGTATTAGGAATTTTTAACCAAGTCAGTTGCTAATACTGCTATATCCCTAGTACAGCAAATGCCGCTTTCTTCATTGTGAATAGGTTATAACAAAAGATTCGAAAAGAAACGTAACCAAATAAAGAGATATTACTCAATATTACTGTTAATGTAGCACGTGCACGGTTTTTTCAAACTATTATCTTTGTGCTCGCTGTACATTTTTTTGTTATTTTTCAACAACACATCAGTTGCTTATGTTCAAAATTTGTAGATTCGATTAATTTCAGGATTAATATAAGAAACACTCGCAAGCATCATGTCAGACAACATCGTTAAGAAGACCAATTCGTCCGAAAGTAAACCAACAATTTTTTAAATCTCATTACAATTTAATTGTCAAAAGTTATTATGAATTTGTTACATTATTTATAAATTTGCGACGACACACACACGTACATACACACAATATGTATAATCGTTATTTTTTTATGTACAGATTATTATATCGACAATTTGGATGACAGCGAATTGCAGGCTCGGCTGTATTCAGAGATCTATTATGAAACGAATATCGAGAATGAATCAAGAACCATGGATAATTCGAACACAATTAAATTCAATAGTATGACCACTGAGGCTAATGTTAAACTAAAACAATCACAATATGAATCTGAGAAACACTCTTTGGAACAACCTTCGACATCCAATACTACTAAAGGTAAATCTAGTAAAATTAGTTAGTCGAAAATGTTAGTAAAACGTCATGATTTAAATGTTTCAAAAAAGAATTTCATTATAGAAATATTATTGATACAATAACATATATATATATATACACACTATTCAGCAGATTCTCAGAAGATGTCCTCTACACATCAATCAGAATTTGTTCAAGTTGAGACTTTGTCGAGTAGAGAAATGAATCCCACATGTGGGTGGTATGACGATAAAAGTCGAAAAGATCCTTCAATCATACAAGGTAAACAAAGAAAAAAAAATTCTCCTAAAAAATATAGATCTTCCAAACATATAAAAACTGTACATAAAAAAAGCTCGGAGAAAGATAATGACACATTTTCGAAGTATAATGTTGTTTCAAAATGCATAAAACAAAAGGCACATTTGTTTTTAGCTGAACAAATGGATAAAGATAAAGACAGTTCTGATTCTGAAGAATCTATACTTGAAGTACCTATTCCACCAAAACCAAAGCCACTACTCATACACTTGCAAGATTCTGATGATGAAAATAACTCAAATTCTGACATAGATAATAATGATTTGATCTTGAAAAATTGGAACAGTGCTTCATTAAAAACATATTCAAGAAAGTCCCTATTTAGAAATGACAAAAGAGAAACTGTACAAGATAATCCTCAAGATATATCCTCCAAAAGTAAGGGTACTGCTACATCAAATAATAAGGATACTGTAAATTTTGGTAAAAGTATCCAAACATCAACACTTACACAAGATTTAACAGAAGATATCACATTGAACTGTACAACAATTCAAAGTAGTACTAAAAGCATAAGTGAAATTAAACAGTTGTCCAAAAATACAGAGGTAAAACAACAAAGTGAATCGACAAAGAGTACAAGTCATAACTCTAAAACAACTTCACCATTTTCAAAAAATACATGGAAAGGAAATAAAAATGCTAATCTTCAGCAAGAAACACATGTGACATCAGAAAAAAAATTGTCTACAACAAAACAAATTATCAACAAATTATCAACAAATAATGTATGTAATAGATATGATCTTAGGGGTGTAGAGCAAAACAAAAGCTCAGCAATAGGATCATGCAATCCAATAAATAATCGAAAGAGACGATGCAACAACGAAGTTGATAATCAATCTGAACAGAAGCGACAATGCATCATTGAACAGAATAATCAAGATGTTATATGCAGCAGTACTGGAGCGAAAAATATATCGAATGAGTTTTTCGAGCCAATGTCAGAAGAAATGAAAAATTATTATAATTTGAGTCGTGGTCAAGAGAACTTTGATATTAGAGAGTTGCAGCAAAGCATGTCGAAGGATCCGCAAATGTGGACAATCCTGGATGAAGATTTAATGCCATGTCCTTCTAGCAGACGTGTTAGATTCTGGAATGTCAAATGCACTAACTGCCACCAGGAAGGCCATCGGCGGTACGATTGTTCATCACCACGTAGACCACCAACTTGTTATATGTGCGGCATGAAGGATCACACTGAGGTTCGATGCCCGCAAAAGATGTGTCTGACATGTGGTAAGCCACAGAACACATTTCGTAACACTTGTGAATATTGTCGCGTTCTTTACTGTACTATGTGTGATTCGGTAGGACACGAGCAAAATCAATGTCCCGATCTTTGGCGACGGTATCATCAGACGACCGACATGAATAGTATGCCGCAGGATCCGGGATTTGTGATGAAACGACTGAGATTGCAATATTGCTGTAACTGTGCTAAGCGTGGTCATGAATCGTCTGCATGCAGAGAACATCGATGGTCTGATAATTTTCCTACTCCAGCTGCCGTCACAAATTATACGGATGGGCCCATGTATCGTCCATCAAGTCCTCATATGTCAAGTTATCCTGAACCTAATACTTCTGATTTTTCATTGTCTGAGACAACACAAAACGAAACATCGATTCCACAAAGTACTATTGATGTACAACAAACAATAACTGAAGACGTGGAATCTTCTGTAGATGTAAACACATTGTCAAATATTGATTTCTATATTTTACCAATTTCACAAGAAGTTGAGCATGTCTCGCAAACGGAAAATGACTTAAAATCTTCTTTTATTTTGCCCACAGTAGAAACAAATTTCAAACACACTAAAGTAAATTATGTAGCATTTTCTAAAATTATATATTCTTATGATTTTTATCGCAATAAAAATGACAATGATGCGCGGATGATCTTGACTACTCTTGATACATTGTTCTCACAAACAGATAAAAATTTTTATATGGTAAAAAATTTAATAAGTCACCGGACTGCTCCAAATTTTCTGGAATTTTTGACGTTGAAGGCGATAAAATTTGAAGTGAAAATAGGCTTTATTCAAAATCAAAAAACTCTATCGCTACAATTAATAGCAATGAAAGATTACATAGAGTATTTGTATGATTTGTTGAAACATTGGCTCAGTCTTCTAGAGGATGAAAAAAAATATGGAATAGACGTGAATCTACCTGTAAATTCTGTAAAGATGTTCAATGTGCTAAAAGGGAAATATCTACAACTGAATAAAATGCGTTTCAACCATTATGCTGATCTAATAGGAGGAAATGATGATCCGCGATTACTTTATACATTTATAAATTTAGAAAAAGACAAATTGAAAGGCTATGAGCAGTGTAAGGTTAGTAGGAGAAAGTATAATAGCACCCGCAAAAAGGTATTTCGTTTGCAAACTAAACTTCTTATAATTACCAATACCGTACCTGAACCAAATGTTTATGTACGTACATTTAAAGACTTGATGGAGAGATACGAAGCAGGACATTGTCAAATGAATGATAAACTAGACACTGCAACTTATCTTAGACTTAATTTGCTTTATAATCAACTTTTTGTACCTCACACATCCCAAAATATAAACAAGATGTTACATTGCATCGAGTCGGAGGCAAAAAAGTTGAGCAATTTACAGCAGCAAGAGTTTGAGATATGTCATGTACCTCTAGAGAAGCAACAGGAGCCAAAAATACATGATACATCAGCAAACGAAGAAAACCTCGTATGTAACTCCACTGTACATACCTCATCCGCGATACCTCACATCTCACTGAATATTGACTCCAAAAATTCTTACGTAATTAATAATCAAAAGAATAACGAGATATTAGATGACGCACAAAATGTAAATACTTCGCTTGAACCAAGCAAAATGATCGATTACGAAGAGTTAACAATAACAATAAAAAATCCTATAGCGCAGAATTCTGATTGTGAGATTATACCGTTAAATGACGCACCTGTGTCACCGGCTAAATCGAAAGAACCTGAATTAAACGAAGGTCAATTATCAACAAGCGAAGTAGTTAACTTCAATGTATCTGAAAATGAACAGATTATAAAAACAGTTTGTAAATCATCAAATTTATCGAAAAAAGCGAAACGAAAAAAAATGAGAGCAGAAAGACTTACAAATATTCATAAATTGAATGATACGTTAAAAAACGAAAATTTGTATGATGTCGCATTAAAACTTATAAACAGAACTCATGCTTTTAAATCACTACATATGAAGAATGCAGCAGATGAAATGCGAAAACGAGTTAAAAATCGGACAATTAAACCTAAGCATCTTCGGTTGTTAGATAAATTGATTTTTGTCGAGGAAAGTCATCAAAAAATCATTAAAAGTGTTTGTAATTCTTTAAAAAAATAAATAGTTTGTAAAAATTAATTACGCGCTCGTTCAGTGATACGATGGTATCACCATCTAACATGTATCCGTATAATATACGAAATTGTTCAGAAGATAATGAGTTTATAAGTGTTTTCCCAATTATAAAATCACTGAACACATGACGATAGTCATGTGTCGATTGTCACAATCGTCACTCGTACAATACTATACATTTGTACTCAGTCTAACATTTAAGACTACTACTCAGCGGTATGAACTTGTATTTTTTGACAATTACATGTTACATATTACTAATCGTGATGACTATAAATGAGATTGGAGAACATTGGGTGGCTGGTATTTTTGTTTTGTTTTTTCATTCAATACAAGTGAAAAACGTTACATTTAATTTAACTATCCCAAACCGTACACAGCGTACACTGTCTGTATCAATTGTTTTGTAAATTCTTGGATATGTTGTGTTAAATATATTAAACAATTGGAAAGTACCCATTGTGTATATTTGGTTATACATATATGAAAAACAATGTTTTGAATGATGCAAAACAAGTATATATTTGTAAGAAAATAGAATATACGCGTTAGAATAAAACTTTTAATATATATTGCAATTATCTTTATATTCTTTTCTCTGTTAATTAACTACAATCCGTTAATTGTTCCAATAATTAATTAGAACAATATTTCAATATATTATATGAGCTTATTATTCTTATAATTATAAAATAAAAATCTATTTTGTAATTCTATATATTTTTTTTTACAAATTATTAAAGAATTCTGCCAGTTTTTTATTTATTCAATTATATTCATTATAATAATGAAGATTACCTTAAAATATTTATTTTGTAACATATTTTATTTTTGTACAAGTTAAATAATATTAAATATGAAAAAAATTATCTCATATTTAAAAAATTAGACATACATCACTATATATAATTAACTTATAATATTTTAACTCTGTTATTAAATGTTTTGCTATTGTATTCGCATTGTCAAACAATCTAAATTATATATTTTAACTAATACTTCAGAACATACTTTTTAAATTACTATTAGAGTAATTCAGTGTTAAATAACAGGTATAAAATAAAATATATTATACAAGAATTTGTGTTACGTTTACTAAGAAAAAATTTTATGGGTCATTTAGATACAAATTAAAGAAAATTTTAGAATGTTTTTAATCATTAGGTTTACAGTTTGTACAGAATTCTTAAATATGTAATTAAATGTGCATAATTTAATGTTAATGACACACATTCTAATAATCACATCCATAATAAAGTTTGGTTTTACTTTAATTAGATCCATCCAACATGATACACAAAAAAATAAGTCTTTATTTAGTCTAATTGTTATTTTTTCATTGGTGGTGGACCAACCATAGGAGGTGGTGGTCCATTCATCGGTGGTCTCATGTGTCCCATAGGGCCTATAGGACCCATCATAGGACCCATTGGCCCCATCGGTCCCATCATAGGTGGTCTCATCCCCATCATAGGAGGTGGCATCGGACCATGTGGTCCCATCATCATCGGGCCTCCTGGTCCCATCGGACCAGCTGGATGCATACCCGGTGGTGGCATCATTCCCGGGGGTCCCTGAGGTGGTACTCCAGATCTCGAGCCAAGATTGGAGCCGAGGTTCGGTGGCGGTGGTATTGCTGCACCTTTGTTGGCCGCAAAAGGATTGGAAGCGATCTTACCGGCCTTGAAAGCAGCCGTTGTTGCATCTATCAAATGCTGGGCCTGCTCCTCCATCCATTTTTGATAGAAATACTTGACGTTATCCTTGTGCTTGCGACCCTGACAATGGGTCTTCCGCACGCTTGGCGAGTCATGTGTCAAATAAGTATCGCAATAGTCACAATAGTATTTCGGCATCGATGCGTGTCTCGTATATTTTTCCAATTTTTCGAATTTTTCTCGATTTATTAAAAGCGTAGGCAACAGAAAGTTTCAGGTTATGTTGTTCTGTCGATAGAGCGGCTTATGACATCACAACAGCTCATTAGGAATTCACTCGTAGTGTAGTCGGTGCTACACAGTTTACACTTCATTCGCGAGTGGCTAGACTGCAATCAAATATGATTGGTTGTTACCTTCGAATCTAACCAATTATATTCAATTGCTTCAACGCACCCTTTATGTCCATTTCTCCACTTATTAATATTAACCGCGGTTTAATTTAGTCTTCATCGTTTTCTGAGCCCTTTTTCTATTAATATAAATTAATGTCGATTTAACTTACTTTTCATCTTTTTCTAGTTTTAAGAATTCAAATGAACATGATCTAGTTTTAAAACTGATTCTTAAAAAAAAGCAAAAGTGTAGGTAAGTTAAACAAAAATTAAAGTTAATACATTAATAGAAAGAAACATACACATAAGTCGTTCGATAAGTGAACGAGTGCAATATTGGAATAAGATATATTATTGAGAATTCACTGCAAAAACTGTAAAAACCGTATCAAACGAGACAGCCAAAGCAGTATAAACAACTATAATGATGCTTATTATAAATACCATATTTTTTATTCCGATTTTATATTAAGCACTGTATTTAATTTAATCTCACATTTCAAATTACCTTAAATTTGATCTCAGAGTTATTAAAATTTTATATCTATTCAAGAAAAAAATGACATATAGCATTCAATTAAGTATCGTACATATCGTAGTTAGGTCGATCTTATAAAGCAATATACTATAATAATAATAATAATACATAGAAATATGCAGATTATTATAGTATTTCATTGTTATTATTTATTATTATATTATTTTATTATTATATTATTATATTTGTTTAATAATATATATATTTTTTGAAAATATTTTAGAATATAACGTAAATTAAAAACTACTTGATATTATACATTAAAAGTTCTGAATCTTTTTTTAAACAAATGTCAAATACGCGAAAAAGGAATAGGGTTTAATATAAATCCTAATTGCGATTGCAATTAGCGAATTATTTTGAATACTTATTAGAGAAAACCAAGATGGAAGATTACAGAAAAATTTAATGGTCTCGAGATTTCACAAAAAAATTAAAAAATTACTTTGAAACTTTAAATTCATAATTAAGATTCCATCCATTATTAAAATAAAAAACTGAATTCTTATAAACCGAATTAAAATGCGACTGTTGCATAGAAACTGGACAATCTATACATGATTATAATAGAGCATAGTGATAGAGCAGTTAATGTACTTACGTATAGTAATCGGTAAATGTTGGATAAATGGTGGTGGAAAGTTACTTGTAAATACATCAGGCTTGAAATCAAATGGTGGCAGTATAGGCTGAGGTAGACGTAACATTTCATAGTTCTCATACTGATTCTGTAATCGGAAACTATTAGAGTTATTCATGTTTTTATGTTCTTTGTTCTTCCTGTTATTCTCCATTTTACTGGATGTTTTTGTCGATTTGGATAGGCAATATAGAATATTATCACATGAACAAAACAAATAATTATGATCTTGTCTTAATTAAAACGCGACGCAACGATGGCACGGTGGATTTAATTACAGAGCGATCGAAATCGCGAAATATTTGGATCCGTTGGTCGGGGTTCTTTATTTTCACACCGGCACGACCGCGACGCGACGATACACACACGATGATCCGTATAGGACACGACTATCAATTCCTAAACAACAATATCGTTAACGAATTAATTTCGAATGATATATGTTATAGGTGCAAGTCTCGCGCACGTATTTTGAATAAGCGCGAAATATTAAATTTTTTTAAACGAATCTGGGGACTTTGTCTTGCATCTGATTGTGAAATTAATTACCACAATTAGATGTGATAGGCAAAATCGACATTAGATCAATGTAATTGTTTTGATATCTTCCGAGTAGCAATATGATCTGATTGATTTTGAATGTTATACGATTATCTTGTTCAAATATTTTGGGCTTTCAGAAACTTTGTGGCTCGTTCAATAAAATTTCCAATTTAGTCTATAGATGCTTGTTTGTGGATTTTCTATAGAGTATATAATTCTACCAAACAAAAATAAACAGAATATTTTAAATCAGCATTTAAGATAACTTGAAGAATTTTTTAAGAAACATTTTTAAGACATTTTATTTAATTATAATAGTCGCTAAGAGTAAAATAAAAGCCACTATTTGCTGATCTTAGTTTTTCTCATCGATAAAATATAATCATAATGAGAGTTATATAAAGAGATTATTATTAAAAAAGAATTTGTTAAATTAAATTACCATTATTTGTACTTTTATAAGTTCAGATTAATATCTATAATATACGAATAGAATTATGAAAAATACACAATTTTTATTATTTCCATTTATTATCAATATTTATTTTCAAAAATTTGAAGGAACATTATTTATCACGACAAGCAAGATGAGCTGTATGGCTCGAAAACTAAATTCGGAGTATTGAAGCTTAAAACATACGCATCGGCATATCATTATAGCAATTCAATTAAAACAATCATAGTGTTACTGTGCATTGGATTCTTATTTATCTATAATTCTGTAAATTTCAAGTCATCGTCGTTTATTATCTTATTTATCTCCTTGCATGAATCGTATTTCAATAGTTGTTACATTTTAAAAAAAAATGCAATATTATGTCTATTTATACTTAAATAACATAATTTTAATGTCGTTTTTTAACTCACACAGGTATACGACACGAAATAAGCTTCGAAGCACACGTGTTACAAATATATTGCAATGCAATATTCGTGACCGCAATATTATTGCGTGGAAATCGCGTGTTACAACAATGCAAAATGTATAAAAAAAAGGCATACAAAATAATCGCATTTGTTTGAATTAAGAATGAATATATAAATAGATAAAAAAATAAGTAGGAATTATTCGCGAGGAAAGCAAACTTCGTTATATCTAAGAGAAACGTTCATAGTGCACTTCATCTGACGACGGCGTAGTGTGGAGTCGGTTTGTTCACCGTTCCCCAGAAAAGAATCAGTTTCGTGGGGTCGTGCCTGATGAAAAATATGAAAGGCCGGTTGGCAACCAGCTTCTTCTGATTACCATCTCGGCGCAAAGCCACCGCAGTCGTTGCGGCGGCCTCCGTCCCCTTCTCCGTTACATCCATCTCTACTTTATGCAACACCTCGTCGGCATACAGGCCCGGATTCACGAGATTCGCGCTGTTTCGCAGAATATCTAGACCGTAAAAGGGGAAATTTTGAGTTTGCATGAATCTCAGGAAGTTCTGATCTATGGGTCGGCTTTGCCGTCTCCTTCTGCTTTTCTTCTCGGCATTTTTGAAACGATATTTGTTTTCTTCCAAGCCCACGTATTTCGTATTCACATCGCCAATCTTTGACGCGATATTTTCAAGATCTTCGTTCTCCATAACGTATGTCGCATGAGATGACTTCGTGTTGTTACGTCCTCTTTCGTTCTTAGCGTCGCGACGTGTTCTATCAGTCTTACGGATAGTGAAACCATTGTCCCATTGTTCTACATTGACACCGTGTTTCTTATCGTTGTACACAAAGTAATTCCTTTTTGCCTCCTGATGAGTATTATTATTCCCAAATCGCGAGAAAATCAAAATCTGATCGGTCTTCAGTGATTGCCCGGAAGGGATTTGCCGTGACACTTGTGATGACGCTTGTGGAATCGATGTAGCAAGTGGTTGTGGAACTGGCGCAGCCAGGGGAATTGATGTAGATAATGGTTGTGGCATCGACTCAAATGATTGTGGAACTGGTACAGCTTGTCCTTGCGGAATCCATGTGGCCAATGGTTGTGGAATCGGAACGGCTTGTACTTGTGGAATCGCTGCAGCCTGTGCTTGCGGAATCGCTGCAGTCTGTACTTGCGGAATTGCTGCAGCCTGTGCTTGCGGAATCGGTACGATTGGTGCTTGTGGCGCTTGACCGTATCCGTTTGACAAGAGGCTTAAATCCGCAGTTTTTGGATTGAACAATGAATGTAGACCTAGACTTTCAAGTGCTTGGTTCAAATTCAATTTGCTCGAAAGTTTCATACGGGGAAAACCGATGACACATGTCTCGTTCTTCGTATTGTTTATTAGATACTCAATAGTATCGACTGTCAGTTGGTTCTGGAAATTCTTCAATGCGGCGGCTCCTTCATCTTTCGGCAGAAGTACATACATAGACATCTGAAAATACCAGGAACAAATCCTCATATGATTTATTACTTAAAAGATGAAATTTCCAAAGGCAAAATATTTCATTTCTATATTTGAAAGATTTTGAGAGAGATATATTAAATTTTGTCTCATTATTTAATTAAAAAACAACAAGGCGATTAATATTTTTGTATGTTTACCTCTAAACCTTTATAAGGTAGAGCCAATATTTTAACGCCCAACGATTTGTCCTCGTAGAAGGGAAAATGACCACCGTTATACATCATATCTACTTCGATTGAGTTATTCGGCTCGATGAAGAATGGTTTCCTGAAATAAAAAAATATTATTAATTATTTAAAGAATAAGAATAAAGACAGTTTTTGTTATTTGGTTCAAATAAATAGCAAAACGTACCTCCGTGTCATACCTTCCAAGAAATGTTGATTCCATTCTCCTTTGAAATACAGTGCTGATAAAAGAATCACAGTTGTCAATGGATGTGGCGTGTCATTCAATATACTATCAATTTTATCCATTGTTCTTTTTTTCACCCATGCGTTGATTATGTCTCGCGCTTCTTTGGCTTTTGTGTGAAAATCTACATTTATCACTTCGCTATTATACGCATTCTCGCTGATCGCGCGGAATTCTGATCGAATCGGATATCCTTGCTAGAATGGGAATTAAAAAAATCTATTAAAAGAAATTCATTTAGCTGTTAAATAAAGAAAAATATTTTGATCTGTTTACATCCTTCAAGTTCAATCCGCGAATTCCATTTTTAATAATTTTTATAATTTAACGAGAGAGATTGTCAATTTTAATATATTCTTTCGTGAAAAATTTCGTCACATGCAGTTAACTTAATTTGTTTCGATATTTTGTTACGCTTTTTGTTACAATTAGCAAAATATTCTATAATATATAAATAATCAAAGTATTAAATTTACCTGGACAAAGATACCACTGGCAGAACTCACGCGCGGCATATTGCTATTCTCAACTCTGTAATTCATGATGGCCAGGAGCTGACCAAACATTTGATGAACAATTTCTGAATGTTGAGATATATCGACACCGGTCTCTAAGCCAAGTATCCGGGTAACTTCGTCGAAGGTCTTGCCGGCGGAACCCAATAAGACTAATGACAACGCGACAGATACACTGAGCGGAGAAAAAATCACGTTCTCGTGATTATTAGTTGTTAAAGTGCCAGAGCTTTTATCAATCGCTCTATCCAAGTCCAGAGCAAACTTTGTGATACCCCTCGATACGATATTGTTTACCTGAAATCAATAGTTTTAAGTTTTAATAAAACGATTATGTATTTCATAGTAGATACAAATATCGTTGATATAATTGACAAGATATATTATATGTTTATACATTGTTAATTTTTATTAATTTTCTTTTTCTCACGATTATTTTTTAAAGATAATAAAGTTTAAATTTGCTCACGAATTTTTTTAGAATATCAAATTTTATACAATCTGATTTTTGAATTTTCATATCTTATTGACTCAAAGTATGAAGAACACGAACTGATTAATTTTTGTAGGATAACGAAATTTGTATAATGAATATATCTGTATTAAATATATATTTGTAACATTGAGAATGACCCGATCGCAGTCAAAATAGCTACATATTATTATTTGAATTAAAGGTTTGGTTTTGTTATATTATCGGCTCATCTCTTTGCCCCTTTTTATTTGATTTATTTTTAGAATACTTCAAATCAAACCATGAAGGTGATATGAGATACAAAAAGTTGAAAAGAATTCATGAGAGATTTAATAACCATGATTGCGTGTGCAAATAGCAATAATTTACATGATTGCGCCAAGCTTCCGACGTAGATTGCGGACTGGCTGTCAGTACAGTACTCGTCGACGAATACAAGGGTACGCGTGCGGTCGTAGAATAAAATTCTCCTGTCGGCTTCGATTGGACAGCGGATCCTGGATTGAATTGTTGATTCATTTGAACAGGTTGACTACTGCTGTCCGCTTGGTAATTAGCGGATAATGCCGAGGCACGACCGAAGCTAGTCATCCTATTGTACTGATCCGGATAAATGACCTGGCCATTAGCCAACGCCAGAAAACCCAACAACAGTCGCATTCGCGTCATACTTTCGAGTATCTGCAAAAAACACATTTATTATATTTATTTTGGAAAAAAAGGTTATTCAAAGATATTTAAACTATGCTTTTTTTTTTCGTGTTTCTATTCATCTTTCTCTTTTTTCAGTTTTTTTCAATTATAGATTGAAATAATTTGTAATAATTTTGTAATCAGATATTTATAGAGGTCACGTATATGGGCATTTATTTCCCGAAAAAGAGATTGCGGAATTACAGTTACTGGTTTGTGACCATGAATATGAATTCGGCATTTGTTTCAAATAGTGAATAGCGAAGTCTCGTAAACATAATAACGTCTAATGTACTTCATATAATTACTCGCCATGTGCGTGTATAAACGAGCGACGAACCGTTCCGAGAAACATACAATTTCACTCGCAGGCGCGATAACAATGCATTCCGCATCATTGATGCATATCACCAGAAATTATGATACATTTATGTCGATAATAATCCATAATATACAAAAATATTTTACACGCTACGTCATATAAAATGTGTTTCTAAGCGATATTAATTTGAAATAACGCAATCAATTGTGTCAGGCGCATCTAGTAATTACATAGATAGTTGAGATAAGTAGTCAGGAAGCAATTTGATAGAAATATCTGCATGGAGGAAATATGCAGCGCAAAATAAAAATTCTCACTGGATGCGTAGTATCTACAATTATACTGATAAGCAAATTTTCTATTAATTAATTTATAACTTAACTTATTTCATTCAATTTATTATTTATGTGTAAACCAGTGAGATACTAACTTTACTTATAAATGTGTTTACTATTAATAATTTTTTAACGCAATTTTCCATTTATTTCTTTAAATATCTTATAGATTAAATTTCGAAATCAATGAAGTAATTATTACTTGAATATTAAAAGCTTAATTGAAGCAAAAGAAGATCCTTTTTAAAGAAGAAAAGCAACATTAAATCGGTCCTAAAATTCAAATTTAAATATTTCGGTAAACCAAAAACATACTCTCTCTCTCTGTACCTATAATTTATGAGATATAATTTTGTGTAACCGCAAAAGGTTTATGTTTAATTTTTTTCAGTGTTCATTACGATAATAGTCCAATCATTAATCATTCATCCAGTGTTCAATGTAAAATTATCTACTCTATTGCTTCTAGTAATTCTAATTACCCAGAAATAACTATGGACACATGTAACATTGACTGTTGTATGTTGTATGCATTCAATTTTTATTAAAAAAATGCTGAATATAATTTGCTTGAACTTGTTATAAGTTGAATATTATCAATACATGAACTTAGAAAATAATTTACAAAAATATTTTTAAAAATTAGATAATATATTATACAAATAGAGAAAGTTCAAATATATAATAAAAATATATTATTGAAAACTAAATCAATTTTAAAAAACAAAATTTTTTTAATTTTTATGCCTAAAAAATATACATCTTTTTATTACGATATTCTATAGCGTATTTATCTTTGAGTATTTTTTTTAACTAAGGTGCTTTTATGCCTGGAATCTACAATGAATCAATGTCAACCATTAGTGAACTTACAATACTTCTCTTGTATTAACACAAGGCAAATCTTGTAGATGTACACCGGGAATAGCAATGTCTTTGAGTGCGTCGAATAATACTTGCTTGTCGTCTGAAAGAGACGTGAACATCACGTATGATGCCGTCGGAAATTCCCAAGGGAGTGGCTGACACGTTTAATAGATTAGGGCTTTTAGCTGCATATAAACAATACTTTAATATCTTTTCAAATTATTTTCTAAAAATGTCTTCTACACATTTGCCGACAGAGAATAAATGTTTTTTAAACTTATTCTTATATTAACTTTTTTCTGTTTACTTTGATAAATATTACAAGTGTCCGAAATTCGAATGAATTTTAGAGAACATTTAAATAATATTTTAAAGAAAAGTCTTGTCAAGAATGTAATGTGGATTTTCCCTTTTAGATACGGATTTCCTACATTCGTACATCCGTCCGTAGGAAATCCGTATTTAAAAGGAAGAGAAAAGTTGTTGATTTCCTGTACACACACATTTTATGCGCGCGCGCGATAAAATATAAGAAAAGTCAATTTCTATGACACGTCTCAAAACGGATTTTCTATCGAGTACTATATATGCTGACGCATATAATTTACATTGAACAGTGACGTTTCTGATAGTTGGAATTCCCGCTTCAAAGTCAAACAACTAGCTATTTTCACAATTACGGTCGATTGAGCTAGTTTTTTCATGCTTATCTGTTAATGATGCATGTTAATGTTTATACATATATAATATTTCCTATCATGCAAAGATGTATTGTCAGATGACATTTGACACGTTTCATATTCTGAAACGTTTCAAATTTCTTCATTAATATCGTTCTAAAAATATCGTAATAGAATGTTGTTATATTTATTTTAATATATGTAAAATTCAATTCACCAAATATAATACTAATTATTTTCAATTCTTATAAAGACGACAAATTAATTAATGCATTTATTTCACAAATTAAAAACAAACGAAATCTAATTAAATTAAATTTATTTTTTTCGATAATTTTTTATAAGATCATTAAAATTTCTTATTAATAATCATTAGGTGTACATCAATTAATAATCTTAATTAAAAAGTTACTTTAATTAATCAGAATGTTTATAATTATAAATATATATATTAATTTCCTAACATTATTTTATAAAATAAAATTTAAAAAATTATTTTATACTATATAAATATAAGAGATTTAAATAATTGAATATTTTTAATTGAAAACTAGCTTTCTTATTAAGTACATAACATTTATGTTTTTCGATTGCTCCATTTCATATTACATTTATTAAAGGAAAAAACACCCACTTATTTACCAAAAGCTTCTTCTAGGCAGGATTTGATCCTGAAGGCCACATGTGAAAGTAAAATCATTGCACGAATAGCTTATAGTCATATATAGCTTTTTTCGTATCTTCCTTGATTTATGTGACACGATAAGTAATATTTCTTATGAAGAAATACTAGCATATTTTATTCTTAAGTGGAACACTTTTCAGTAATTTATTGTCAATATAATTATATTAGTAATTATAAAAAAAAAAAATTAAAATACGTTAAGTATCTTAGTAATGAAATCTTTGTGTGAAAGAATAACATGTATGTTTAATTATTAGTCGATAATAATTAATAATTAAGAGAAATAAGAAATAATATATTACATCAATTTATCTTAGAAAAGAGTACTGTTCTAAAATCGTTAATGTTCATGAAAGAACTTATAACATTCATTATTAAAATTTGCAAATTATTATACTTTTGTAAACTGCAATAATTTTATTGCATTTTATTTATTCCTATTATTGTCTCTATATCAATATCAACAATTGAAAATTATTTTAGAAGGGATATTACTTCAGCATCCTTATTTTTTTACAATTACACATAAGTTATATATGTATAAAGTATCGTATTTGATGTCTCACTATCGTGTTTATATCAGCAATTAAAATTTTCTCTGCATATAAACGTGCCGATGTAAAAAGCGTAAAAAAGAATCTACTATAATATTTTTCGACAGTGCAATTTTTTTTAAGCCAATCGAAATCCGAATAAGTGCTACAATTAACACCAACCTGAGAGAGGGAATACGAGGAGAGAAAGCACAGGACAATATTCGTGAAGTTTTCGAAGCTTAGTGGGATCGTCTCGATCGATTTACTTCGACGCTACGCTTTCGGTGTATCTTGGATATATAGGTCAAGTTCAATATCACTTAATCTTGTAGAATCGCACGATTCCGATGTCTCTTATGTCTTGACGCGATTGTGTCGAATGGGCATGTATCGTGTGGGCACAATCTTCGGAAACGATGCTCTCCAGCCGAGAGCAGATCCCGCACTCGCTGTGGGGAACACGCGGATACTAACGGGGCACAGGTTCGCCGATCTCTTTTATTGTTAGCCGAACCGACGATGATGTGATGACGACGATGAAGAGCGCGGTGAGACGTTAGCGGGGAGAGACGCTATAAAGAGTGGCATGTACCCACGCATAACTGAACGCAGACACTGACATTGACTCACCGTTTGCGCTTTATTCTTGGTGTGCACAATGCTTTCTTCTCTCGGCGCATCTGCTTGATACCGCGAAGAAGAAACGATTAAACAATTGCTGATGAAAATATATATTAAAATAAAAATATTTGGATGGTACATGAATGTTAAGCGGTTCAATAACATTCGTACTTGTTCTGGATAATGCTCGATCTACTTTGAGCTTATGCAGGCACCCTGGTGAAGACACAATGAGGGCATCGGAGGAATCATTTATCATTGGACGATTGCGTGTATATTTTATGAGAAAACAATTTTCCTGTGTGCAAACGATGTCAAACGCTATAGGTATATATTATAATATCGTAGTAGCGATAACACGGCAAATAAATTGCGCAGAGACGTGCGACGATAAAGAAATGAGTATCGATTAACAGAGGAAAAGTATGATAAAGCTCCATAGATAATTATTACGTCACAGAAAATTGCAATAAATTATCGCCGCGTAATGTCGCTTATCAATTACACTCCATGTGCGTATGTGTGTATCTGTATTACACTACTTTCAGAATTCAGGGTAAAACTTGTTATATGACTTACACTATTCCGAAGATACATCATTTTTATGAATCACACTGTTGTATTATTTATTTTGTGCACATCACGCCTCGTTTAATAAATGTATATCGCGCGGTGCGTCAAAAACGTAATTCCCGTCCGGTGTGTTTGAAGTTCTGCATCAGCGGACTTTTTGTTCTTACTTCCGCTGATTGTGAACGTCATTGACAATTCACAAAATTTATCTTTTGTTGGGAATGAATCAAACGATTTAAAAAAAAACCACAGATAATGTATTTTGTATAATATGGAGTCAGAAAGAAATTAAAACTTTCATCAGTGTAACCATTAATTCTAAAAATCAATTTAGTGGTGTAAAATATTAATCTCTCTCTATTATAAAAATTATAATATTATATTTAAATACAAAATTTTATATTATAAATATCGAGAAGATGATGCCTTTTCGGAATTTTTTTAAGAATCAATATTCAAAAGTGTAACTACTTAATCTTTTTCTCTTATCTTTTTATATTAAAAAGTGTAAGAAAACTTATTTTCTGAATTTATATTTTTTTATTTGTGTAGCTATGATATAAATAATTATGATATAATCAGAGCTGGATATGTATTTAAAATACTTTTATTTAAAACACAGTTTTTACAATAAAAGTAGATTTTATATTTCAATGGTGTATATGAAAGTATTACGTATTTTGTATTTAAAATTGAAAGGTTGAAAGCTTTATGTATTTCGTAATTTAAATAATGACATTAATCGTCAATCTTAGTATTTAAAATATAAAATATTTTCAATCTTTTATTATTAGTATTGAGAGAAATACAAAATATAAAATATTTTTATATACTTTCATAATAAAATATAGAATGCAAAATATTTTAAATACGTGCCCAGCCCTGGATATAATCTATATGTGTAATATAATGTAAAAATTGTTTACAAAAGGATAACGTAAGATGCGCAATTAAAGAAGTTATGTATAAATATCTTTTATCACAAAAAACCAACTGCATCCTAAGCAGACCGCAATGTCCAAAATTTCCGGTGCGATAAAAATCGTTCTGGGAGTTCATCAATTGTCCATTTTTGTTGATTTTTCATTAAAAAGAGTTTATTAAAATATATAAATGTTTTACTAAAAAGAAATAAAACTAAAAAATGCAAAATATTTTTCAAAAAATTATATATAATATTTTATTCTTATTATTAATGCCTGTTAATACGAAAATGTATTGGTAGTTGATAATAATTAACAAAAATTTACAAAAATTAATAATCATATAAAATTTTTATATATGAAAAAATAAGCTTTTTAAATATATTAAGTATGTATTGAGGAGCAGACTCTTAAGTGTTTTACTCAAAATTTATGATTTTCAGAAAACGAAAGAGAAACCATGCATCTCATAGAAAATAATAATTTGCCAGTCAAAGATGTAAAATTGTTAAACAAAATTGTTAAATTATTTCTAATAATGTTAAATAAATTTTGATTGTCTTTAGTTAAAGAAGACATAACATTTCGAAAGTCAAAACCTTTTTCGACATATAAATTGATAAAAGAATATTTTCAGAACATTGTAGTGTAAAATAGTTTAAGATATGAGTCTTTTAACACTAAAGACTATGCCATTTATAACTTATAAAATAAAATTTTGGACGAAATGCGTTTTGAAAGTTTTCTCCTCAGTTAACTAACTATAAATATTACAGTTGAATTTCTCCACTTTAAAATCTCTCTTCACAAACTCCGTTCTCATTTTAATGACATATGCGAATGAGAAAATGTATAGACTGTTGGATCTTCGCTAACTTAAATAGCAATGAATAGCATTAAGAATACAAATATTGGGAGAAAATCCTAAATCAGAGAAAAAAACCGATTTCGAGAAGATCTGGGGGAGTCAATTATTATGTATTTTAAAATTGAGATAAAAATTATAAAAGTGAGTAAAATTATTGAAATATTATTTCGTTGATACCTATTAAATTTACTAACTTTTGTTATTTTTATGTCGGCTGCGTTCGATTTGGACACTTTAGCGCTTCTATTGTTTTATGTAACTAAATTTAGCGTAACTAATGATAAAGACAGAATATGATTACAAAAGCGCAAAAACATGTGAGTATCGAACTTATAATTCTATTTACATTATAATTAGAGATCAGAGAACCATATCAAGAGATGAGAAAGCTGTATTCTTGAAAAATAGCGCATACGAAAATACATAATAACGAAATATGAAAATACTATAGTGTATATATATGTTACATGTATTATATCCCATGTATTATATATTAAGGAGAACGAGATAATCAAAATAATGTCAATATAACGTCAAATTGACATTATTTTGATTGTTTCGTTTTCCTTGGAGAGAATTTATAGATTTACCTAATAGAATTTTTGTATGCAATTTTTCAAGAATAAGCATTTATATACTGGTTGTAACCATATGCGGTATGTCGACATCTGTAAGAATTGATTCGCACAGTTGAGTATTATTCAATTCTTACAATTTATATCTTTTGCCATCTTATTGTAGAACAGGCATATAAAATTGTTATGGGAAAGTACATGATAAACTTAAAAGATTTTGATTGATTGTATAATTTTTTTGAGATTTTTTGTTTTCGAAATTTTGACTGTCATAAGAAAGTATCCTAAAGTTCTAGGGGTTTCAGCAAGCACGGTAAATAAAGCGTCGTGTATGTGCAGATGAAGAGTAAAGATATGTATGATTCATGATTCCTAATCGCACGTATATCTCGATTATCAATTGCATCCGCGTAAGAAAACAGGAAAAAATATTGAAGGAAATCATAAAATCGAAATCATCGTCAACCGGAGGTTGATCGCGGAAAAGCGAGATAAGATAACGAGTCGTTATCCTAATTTGACCAGATCAAGACCCGACAAACGAATCAAACGAATGGCGCCAGCATCTCGAATTTTCTGAACCAATCGGAAAACGATGTCCAATTAAAAATCGTGCACCGCAAATGCACGCAGGCGCGCGAGTGGTGCCACTACTGCTACTGCGCTATATATATTCCCGCCAACATGGCAAATATGTCGGCGCTTGTGTCGTTTCCCGCCAATCCTTTACAGCACAACCCTGTTGGAGTGCGACGAAGTTTTTGTATGGCGTTGTAAAGAGTGTTTTTCTTCGTAGTATTTCGTCTGATCTTTTGTCTAGCTGGATCGCGGCGTGAAAAGATGGGGCAATCGGATGATATTGAGGACTCGATGTACAGCCGGCACCAAGATCTTTGCCAAAAGCTGAATATGGACGCGACCGCCGCATCCGAGGCTTGGAAATCCTACGAGACTATTCGGCAGAATTATACTCTCGAGGTAACACTTATCTTTCGATAGCGCAGCCGTTCCGACAGCTAGTACGATATTGCTTTGTATAAGACATCGAGGACGATGTCCTGATGCATGATGTCGTTCTTGAATCGCCGATCATTCTTGCGAGACAATCGGGCAACGTTTGAGCGTTCATTCACCTTGCGACCGATTATTCAAAGCACAAGTTATTTAGTTCGTTAATCACAAAAGGATCGCGTCGTAGAAATTGTCGATTGATTTTATTTTTGCCATGTATATAAATGCGTATATATTTTTATTTACAGTTTGACAATCTTTTTCCTTGTGTTGTTTTATTTTATAGCATTTCTCTCCTATTAATATTTTAACATATTTAATATAGATGTATGATTATTTGTTCAAAAGGATATTTAATATATGTATTTACAGGGTGACCAGTTGCATTGGATAGGATGTGCAGTTTATGTCGCTTGTAGAAAATTCTCTATACCCACAGTAGGAAGACCAGGTACTAATGTGGAAGGCAATTGTGTGTCATTGACCCGTCTTTTGCAACTGTGTAATCTTCCACTGATACAATTCTTCACAAAGAGCAAGTCATGGGCAGATATGGCAAATATGCCACAAGACTTTCGAGCTAGAATAGAAAAGCTAGAAGCTAATTTCTCGGTATCTATGGTTATATTTAAGAAATATCAGCCCATATTTGCGGATATATTTAAAGATCCTCGAGAAGATATCTCGAAACCACATAGATCCAGAAGGCACAAAGCAGTGCCCTGTACACCCACTAGAGTCTTTGAATTTTGTTGGACATTGTTTATATGCATAAAAGGTGCAATTCACGATATCTCTGATGATCTTGTTAACTCTTATCATCTCCTACTAGTCTGCTGCGATCTTATATATAGCAATGCTCTATTATCTAACAGAAAAGAATTGTTCAATCCAAATTTTCCTGGTGAGTGCTTCAGAATTTGTCTTAAAGTGGATATATCATGATTCAATAAGAACAATTTTATCTCATATTTTCTAAATTACAGGCTTACCAACAAATTTTAATGATGAAAATTATAACCAGCCACAAACAGCAAATTGCATTGTTAATTTGCTGTGCGAGCGTCATGATGCAATAGCTGTTGAGGCTAAAGTAATAAAAGAATACTGCATGAAGAATTACATTAACAAACTATTTAATGAGAAAATTTTACGTGGTGATCAGTCAAATTTCTCTGGTATGCTAGAGGCATTGAATTTTGATGGTAACAACAAGGCCATTAATAAATCTTATGAACAGCGTATGCTAAGTGTTGGAGACTTTGATGAGAGAATTTTCTTAGGTATGCAAATTATTTATAATTAAATTAAGGTCTTTGCTCTATGTATAGTAATTAGTACTGATGCAAGAACAAAATAACACATTGCTATAAGTGCTTATGTTCTAGTCTTGCATGTTCTCTACTGGCTTCTTTTGCTTCTGTAAATTGTCTACGTGATTTGATAAGCAAGAATGTATATGCTGCACCATTACTACTTGTTTGCAACTTAGGTTGTGTTTTAAGAGCGTCAGCACTATTGTGTCCAATGTATCAGTAGGTCTATTTTCTGTAACTGAACTAGAATACACTTGAAACTTAATGTGAGATAGGAATATGTTTGATATTTGTCAAAAACAAGAAAGAGTTCTAGTGCAGTTTCGTGTAGAAACAGAAAACAGACTATTTATTGTTTATTTAGCACAGAAAAACAAAACAATAGAATGACATAATGACACTGATAGTGCACTTCCCAGATGCAACCTGTAAGTAATTTGAATCTAATAACAAATTTGGGTGGATCAATGTGCACTTAGTCCAATTAAAGTTGATACGAATAAAAGTTTAATACACATTAATCATTTAACATTTTATTATTTATTTTATATATATGTATGAAACTTTATTTATTATTTGTAACATACATACATAAAATAAATATTATATAATATACATGTAATATATGTATAGAACACAATAAAGATATCGGAACTTGTAAATTATAGATGAAAAAAGAAAAGCCAAAAAAGAAGATATAGTATTTTTAGCGACCTGTTTAGTTTAAGTTTATTTTACTTTTTTTCTTAATAAATTTGTATATTTGCTTTATTGTGATTGCTTTGTAGCGGAATGGAGGAGAATAATTTTGAACAATATATCAATTTCAAATATATTTATGCAAAACGATGCTAAGCATGGCGAATTTATTAAATATGAAATTTTACAAGGTGGGTTTTGTGCAAATGCTTCCGTTTTGTAAATGATCGAACTAATTTCTACTAATCATATGTTTTCTCAAACAAAATTAGCCTATGTGCTTATTATTTTTTAGATTACAAGTAGAAATTTTTATGATTATGTGATTTTTTTGTTTCAGGCCATAACGCTAATGAAAATATTGGATCCCCTACGCAAATGATGAACATTGAAGATTTTCATGAAAGATTACAAATGCAGAGGGAACAGCATGCTGGGGTAAGTTTCAAGGATATTTATTTTTATTTAGTTATAGTAGTGTAAATGCAACACCTGAAAACGCTGAGCTGCACACCGCACATGCACTCATCCATGCACCCTCTAATCAAGTTCTTTAGTATAGTAGTGTAATCATTTGTTATGTGTAAGTTATAACTGTTTATTTTTCCTAGCAGATACAATATCTGGCACCTCCCACGCCATTAACTGGACGTAAATATCTCCGATCGAAGGATATGTCCAATACAACACCAGTGACTACGGCCACTCAAAGTGTTATTAAGTTACAAGCTTTGATAGCTGGACAATCTGCTCCAAGCGAAAGTTTGTTACAAATACTGAACAATTGTTCTCAGGATGTTAAGTCTTCACTCGAGGCAAAAGTTAAACAGATTGGTGAGCAATTTTGTGCAAACTATAATAGTAATGCAAATATTGCCAACACGAACGACGGTTCAGCATCTGACTTTGGAAAAAACCGTCTTCGCATGGGACGAACCTTGTTTTACAAGCTTTTAGAAATGATTCTAAACGACGAGAAACGTAAAAAACCGAATGATGATATAACTGTAAGTTCATACAAATGAAGATAATTATAGACTGAAAAATCATTGAAGCACAGCATATTCATATAATAATTATTTGTTACAGAATCTTCTTTTGAATGCAGTTTTTATCCAATGCCTTTTTGCCTGCTGTTTGGAGATAGTTATATATTCATACAAAAGTAACGATAAAGTATTTCCTTGGATACTGAAAGCTCTGAATCTGGATGCTTACTATTTCTATAAGGTTATAGAAATTATAGTAAGAGCTGAGGATCAGTTGTCGCGGGATATTGTTAAGCACTTGAATCATATTGAGGAGAAGATTTTGGAGTCTCTAGCATGGCAAAGTGACAGTCCTTTGTGGCAAACTATTGAGTCTTTGGTAGATGGTGTGCCGAGCTGTGAGGAAGTTTCTTTGCCTGGCACATTGGAAACTGCTGACCCAAACGCGCCTGGTCAACCTGTTTTAAGACGGATTGCTTTGGATCGGGAACGTACTCAACATGATGTTCAACAAAGTCCGATTTCGTCCGCTTCGGAAAGGTATAATTTAACCATCCAGTGTTTAACCAAAAAAAAAAAAACAAAAATGGTATTATACTTATCGATTCTTTTAGAAACTAAGAGATTAGAAAAATTATTTTAATAAATTTTAATGGAAAGAGAAAAAAGATATAAGATTTATAAGAGAGAATATAATTGTGTGATTTTACAATTCACATATACCAATTTTAATATAACGTAATAATAATAATACTAATATAGATATTATTTTTTTTTCCAAATCATAATCTAACAATTTGAAAAATTAATTAAGTATTTTTCTCATTAAATATTTCTTTTTTTTTATAAAGAATAATATATATTGTATTATATATTTAGATTTCAATCTCCTGTCGCAGCATCTGGTGTAGCAAAGAAGCGATTATTCTCCGAAACTAGGGTTACCGGTCAAAGTGTTCTTCGTGTCGGACAGAGTGTATTATCCACTAACAGAATGTTAGTGGATAATGGTCAAAGAATACTTCTGGTTCCCGAACAAATTGTCGTTTCTAGACCATCAAGTACGCAAGCAATAAATAATTCCACACAATCAACGAACAGAGACGCGGCTAAACCGAAGAGAACAGGCTCTGTCGCTCTGTTCTTCCGAAAGTTCTACAATCTTGCATGCGTACGCATGCAAGATTTGTGCAATTCATTGGAAATATCCGACAACGATAAGAAAAAGATCTGGACGATTTTCGAATATTCTGTCAAGGAACGTACCAAATTGATGAAGGATCGGCATCTCGATCAGATCTTAATGTGTGCAATTTATGTAATATGTAAACTGGTTAGGATAGAAAGAAATTCATTCACTGAAATTATGCGATGTTATCGTTTACAGCCGCAGGCTGAATCACATATATATAGATCAGTGCTTATCGAAAGAGCTTCTAATGACAGAGATTCGAGGACGAATAGTAACGAAAGATCAGAAGATAATAATATGTCAGTAGCGGAAAATGTAACTCCACCTACACCAACAAATATGGCCGGAACATCGCAAAACTTCGATGGAGACATACGCGGCGATCTAATTAAGTTTTATAATACGTTGTATGTCCCACAAGTCAAGGAATTTGCAAACAAATTTGGATCGGCTCGCGGTAGTGTCATGAATCTCTCGCTGAGTCCTTTACCGAAAGGAAAGGCACCTGCTAATTCTCCAATAAGACGTGTTACTGGTAGTATTATGACACGCACTCTAGATCCGAAGGCTATAAGTGCGTCACCGGCACCGCAATTAAGTTATTGCTTCAGTCGTAGCCCAGCCAAGGTAAAATAGCCAAATTAAAATATAAGTTTTATAACTTGCTTTTCTTTAGTACCCGCCTAAAAGTATTTAAAAAATAACTTTTCTATTTGATTGATGTTTTTCAGGATTTAGAAGCTATCAATAAGATGATGATATGTGTGGACGCAAAAAAGAAGAGTGTAGGAAAACGATTACTTTCTGATGACACAGATGTAGAAATGACAGAAAGTACATCTCCTCCGAAAAAAACTACAACTTTTGTTGCACGGAAATTAGAAAATATTATTGGAGAACGACGAACGCAAAATCAATAAGCGGAATGTGACAAAACGACAACATTAATCATAGTTTATGAGAATGAGAAGAGTGTTCAATTTGCTTTTTATTTGCATAAGAATTGATTTGCAAAAGCGAAGAAATCTACACAAAACAGATGAAAGCCAATCCCTTGGCTATCTAGCATAAATATGAAACGTTCGTTTCTCAGGTATAGTCATTCTAGCAAATTGGAAGGGCCCAATAAATGTATCATTCACATTATATAAGGATGCTATAATGTTTGTAATTTTATTTAGTGCAAAGTCAGAATTCAATTTCCAGTATTCCCTTCTCATTGACTTTTATCTTATCAGAGTAGACTATTTTTTGTTAATTTATACTTTAACAAACTGTCTTTCAAGCTGTATTAAATAAAAGTTATGTAATGTGGATTTTAACTGATAAAACATGCACACTTTCCATTATGTTATCATAAAAACTTTTTAAAATTGATTGAAAACAAATAGTATCAATTTTTAACGTGTCTGCAGTTACACTTTAATCATGATTGTTTCGTAAAATTGTCTACATATAGAGAAAAAATACATGTACATCTATATATATTATAGTAATAATTAGTTTTGTGATAAACTTGTCAGAGATTTTGTAAAAACATCTTATCAATGTTTCTACAAAATTATCAGAAGTTTCGAATTTATATAAGAATATAAAATTATTCAAAAACAATATATTAAAATGGCAATGTGAGCCGACACAAGTTGTTAGTGTATTTTATATACATATAAAGTACACACTAATAACTTGTATCGGCTTACATTGGCATTTTATTACATTGTTTTTGGATTTATTCATATTCAACCTATTGATTATCTTGTTTTTTTTTTTTAAATTATTCATTTTTTTCAATACATCTAACATACGGACTTAAATAGAAAATTGCAAAAAAATACATGGTATTATTGTAACAACAAATTGTAATTCTCTATGAAATAGTTCTAACTTCATTGAAAAATATTTTAATGATAGATTCTTGAAACTTAGAAATTGATTTTCCTCGAATAAAAGTTTGATTATAATTTATCGGAATTATTTACTTTTTGACATTTTATCGCGTTAAAAAATATTGAATAATTCTATTTAAATAAAGTTAATTATGCAGAGTACCGTTTTGTTATTTATTCACATTTCCAAAAAATTTAAACTCCATTAAAAACCTTTTAATTGTTTTTTATTTCATTGAAAAAAATATTAAAATAATCATTGGTCCTTTTTATAGTATCTATCGTTAAAATATCCAGTTGCGATGGATATACATATATTTTGAATTTGTAAAATAAGTTGAATAAAAAATATATTAATGATACATAGAAAACTCTTGTTTCTGATTGTTATGATCAGCTCATTATTTGCATTATATTTTGTAAAAGTAAACCTAGTCAATATTTGTGAAGTATTTGGTATTTACATCTTTCACACTGGAAATTGATCTGACTATTTCAATTGCGTATATTATGATTTATCGATAAAATAACATAATTTTATGCATCGCAATCAAAATATATACAAAGTCAACAAAAAATAGTTTGAGTTACGCGCTTAATAAAATCAGTTATTTTATTGATAAACTTGAACTCGTGGCTATATAGCACTGAGTACTCAAAGCAAATATAAATGTCAGTTGAAAGCTGAGAGTAATAATTCGATTTTTATTCTTTGAAAGAAGAATGTTGATCCAAATAAATTCGGGATAAAATCATTATGTATATTCATTATAAGCACATTTTCTGTATTGAGATATTAAATGATTATTTATATCTTTTAAAATTTAGTTTATCGTGAGTTGAAGACTCAAAGTAGATGTAAATATTTCTAAATTCACTATGATCTCATTAATTTGCCATTTATTATCGAATAATGTATAAAATGAAAATTATAAAATAAGTGTTAAAGATAATTATTATATTTATTGCATTGCAAAAGGACTTTGTAACTCGAGCTTTATGTAAATGAATACCGATCACGAGTTGAGAGAGAAAGAAAGAGAATACTGAATACTTTAATAATAATAATAATAATTGAATGATAATTTAATAATAATAATAAATAATTAAATATAAATATTCTCGTTGTGCATGAGATAACTAATGTTGCCTATTTTTACATGTGTTTAGAAATGCACTGGGTCTCTTCGGTTAATTTTTCACATTAATTATAGCGAAATTATTTACGAAAACGCGCTGCTTAATGATTCTTGTTGCTTGCTTTCACTATTGAAATTAATTTATATCGTATTTTTAAAATTTTTTAAGTTGAAAAGAATATGAGATTGCTTCTCTTTATATAGCATAAGGAATTTAAAATGTTATAAGCTCTGTAACTACATGCCATTTTTGAGAACTATGTTTTTTTAATTCATAATAATTCATTTTATTATTCTGTGAATAAAAATATCACGATGTTTATCAAAAAATGAATAGTTTATGAGATATTTGTTATTATGTCAAAATGTGTCAGAATAAAATATAATAAATTTTGCGAACTATTAATTTTTCGATATATCTACCTCAGTACTTACGTATGCAAAATAATTAGGGAAATCAGTTATGTAAAGAAAGACCATTCCATTATAAAAAAAAAAAAAAAAAAAAAAAAAGTGGAAACGATCTCCATGTGATTTTGAAAAGATTTATTTCCCTTAAAATCGTACAACTTTTGTTTGAACATATTTGTGATTCGATGCATAATTTGCAGGGGTAACAGTTCGTAACATTTTAAATCCTTGTAGCTTACATGCACGACTAAAAGCAATTACTAATGTAATTTTCTTTATAAATAAATAATTAAAAAAAAATTATGTTAGTGTACATGAATTATTATCAATAATCATCTGTTGTGTGTATAAAGTGTTGTAATACAGAAATGAATTGGCAATATAATACAAAATTTTGACTTTTTTTTTTACAAAAGTCGCAGTACTATAATTAAAATTTATCAAATATTTCAGAACATAATGTGTATATAAATGTGTGTTTTAAGATTATTCCTACTTAAAACAACTTATTTTACGGTTTTTAACATTAAAAAAATACAGTATATTTCATGAATTAAATATTTATTAATCAAAATCAAATTCGAATTTTATAATAACAATTCTCGTTTACGGTTTGCGTATAAAATATATTACAATATGCATACAAGAGGAAAGTTCTGTATTAAAGATAGGCCTCAAGCCTAGCTCAATGTCATACACGCGAGTGTCTTATTATATACATACACGTACATACATATGTAAAATGTCATATATACATACATATATGTATACATATACGTATATTATATTATATATGATGTATTTACATGGCATAATACATTAAGCTAGAACTGTTTAAACGATACATATATGTAAAATATACAGAATGTTCCAAAAGTCTGTATATTTTAGCGACACATTACGAATTTTATCTATTTCATCAAAATATACAACACCTCATTGGAACATCCTATATTATACAATTCGATTGTTATGACAAACATTGATACAAGTTATACACTGGTGATTTCAGGATTTTATTTACAAAGTATAAAGGAGCGCGCAATAAATGAGAAATTTCTACATTATTACGTATTTTCCAGAGACATTAAATTTCAGTCCATCAATGTAAATAATGTTTCACGATACTGCGTTGGCACAAACCTCAGCTATTTCAATACGCGCAATAATAACTTTTTTCAGTCTATCATATTTATATTATGTACATATGGAACAAATTTGATTTGCCGATAAAATATTGAAATATTATATATTTCGAATAATTATATTTCCAAATATAATGATTCAGCATGACCAATCTCTTTTAATTAAATCTTTTTGATTAAAGTAACAATCATATTTCATAACTTCAATGAAAATATATTTAAAATATTGCAATACTGCATTACTATATATTGCAAACGTATTTACCTTATCCATAGATATTATATCTATACAGTATTATTAATTTATACTACAGTTTCATATAAAAGGAATCTCTTAAATGTTTGAAGAATGGCGTCTTCTTTATTCGAGCCCGTTATATTCGAGAACAATCACACTTGGAATTTTTCTAAAATCCAACATAATCATGTACAACAGATACTATCTCTTATTTGACAAGTCATGACATTTGTGATAATTTACAAGCATTAAAATCGTAATTTACAGTAGCAAAATATATACATGTCATCTTTGCTAATATCTTAAGAAATTGATCTAAAGAAATAACGATTTACTTGAAACTTCACTGTTAAACAATGACTTGGCTCGGCCATTCTGATTTAATCTTCTTTATTTTCCAGCAAAGGAATATTCGAATACTTGGGAAAATCTACAGCATCAACGGGATTTTTAACTTTGAAACTGGGGAATAATCCTGTCATGCTAGTTCTGGTGTTGTAGCCTTTAGAGAAACCATCCCAATGGTTACCAAACACATCGATCAAGTCTCCGACTTTTAACTCTAATTCCCCGTTCTTTCTCGGTTTGTGATCCAAAATAGCAACGTGGGGATGTGGATTTTGTCCTCCGTAATAATATATATCGTCGAGGGATGCAAATCTATCATATGCGTCCGTGTAAAACGTTTGCATTAACTCGTATGCGACGCGACATACTTGAGAACTGAACGTACACACCAAATAATCGCATTCCGACAAAAGATGGATATCGATAATTATTCCCTGCAACGAGGTATCCGAGTATCGTTTCGCTACGGATGCCGTCTCCGCGATTTCTGGATCACCTATTATCTCGTAATTCGGATAACGTTTTCTAGCTGTCGTTATCACTTTCGGATCGTCGCTAGCTAAAAAAACTCTCCTCGCATCCGGTTTGGTTTCAAGTTCATCAAAATATTGTTCAACTTTAACCATGTATTCGTCTATGTCATGATAAGCTGCTTCTGTACCTACTTTATCGGTTCTGCGCACATGAATACCGACGATAGGTTTCTTAAAATTAAGCCTCTCTTTCGCGTTCTCCAGCATTCTCTTTACGTGATCCTGAGGTCTCATCAAGTATTTTAATACTTGTCCTACCCACCAAACTAAAGGATGACCGTGAATCTTCTCTAATCTCGGCGCTAAATCTGCAGGTACACTGGGTGGCTGGAATCTTGGCTTAGGATAAACGTTGTCTACAATTGGTAGAGATATTACTTGTTTAGAGGGATCTCCAGGCCAATTAGAATGTGAAGCACCAGTTGTAGATAAACAAGTGTCGCTAAGAGGTTTAAAAACAGATTCCCAACCATCCTTGTGATACCTCCACCCTTTAGATTTCATTATTAGGGTCCTTTCTGTACCATAAGCCACTAAGAAGCAATATGTGATGTGATGAATCTGCAAAGAAATATACATACTTAGATTTTATTTGGTCATTTAATGACTTAATAACTACAATTTAATGTTCTTACCTGACATCCGAAACCGCAACCTTTATTTAAACTACATATTAGCTTCTTCGCCTTATTACAATCAGTAGGATTTTGTAGATGTCTTTAAAGAGTAAATATGAGATAGATTAGTAAGACTAGAATAGTTTAATTTTGAAATCTTAAATACTTAGATTAAATTATATATCAGGGTTGCATTACCTAAATCTTCTCTGAACAAGATCGGATAAATCTTTAGCTTCCTTTTCTCGCCATTCATCATAACCATCTGATTTCTTCAATTTATCGACATTTATTATAAGTGACTTTTTGTGCTCCCATGCATTTTTTATCACATCTTGTATCTCTTTTTCTCTTTGGTCATATGTGAATTCATCAATGTGCTTCTTGAATTTATTCAATTCAGCGTTAATATAATACCTGTAGTATAAAACTAAGCACGTAATCTTTCATGTAACATGTAAAGCATAATTTGTATCAATTTTGATAATCATATTTACCACATCTCCTGAATATCATTCCTCAATCGTCGTCGCAGTTCCTCGTATTCTAAGGAAGGAACACCATGCTTTGATCCATCTTGATGATCTATCAGATCATAATAGACTGATGCTTTCTCGAGCTTATCTTGTACGGAGCCTAAATGGTCCCCTTGTATAGATTTCGACCCTTCTCTGGAAATTATGTTAGCCTATACAATAAAAAGATCGCAGTACTCTGTATCTCAAATGTCATATTTTTAGCATCACTGAATTTTTCCCGTTTCATGTACGCAATATGTTGTGCAAACGTACCCTAATATAAAATTCTTTAATGCGTCATTCTGCTTCTTTAGAATTTCAAAATCGTTAACCATTTGTGTTAGGCGTTGTGTGTTCTCTTTATTGGCAGTGTCAGCATCGCGGCTTGACAATGAGTTGGACTTAAATATATGAACCATGGATATAATCAGTACTAAAAACCACACGGATAGCAATGCTATGCCGAGTTTTCCTAACCAGCCAGGTCGTCCGGAACAAATTGATGCCATTTTGAATAGTTGTTTCTATCTGCGATGTGTCACATTACAAAATCTATAAATATAATAGATAATATCAAGTTGGTATATATGAGGAAGATATTTTATTTATGTATTTAAACGTTGTACAGGATGTTTTTAATATGAAACATGACAGTATAACACAACAGTGAATCATTACATCCTTATTGTTTGTCAATGTTAAACAAAAGTAAAATGATCATCATATTACACTGTAGAGCTGTTACTTTTCCATACACCTGGACTGAACTTGCATTGTTCATCTTTTGTTTTCTTCTTTCTAATGTGAAAAGATAAAGAAGAAAAAGATGAAATTGTACAAGAAGTTCAGAACTGAGAAAAAGAATTCTGACTTGGTATCTCTTGCTAGAAAGCACTAACAGTTTCTATCCTAAGGCTGCTTTCTTTTTAGGAGACAGTCAAAACGTTATTCTAGCCTTTTTGATATTCAATGAATAACAAAGGTACATACAACACAGTACTTATGTCGATTGTCTCGTATAAGGAAAGTAGTCTAAGTAATAGTAATTCCAGTGTTCTCAAATGATATATGCTACTTACAAAATCTAAATACGAATCACTTCCTGGAGAAATAAATAATTACACGAATGTTATTCAATATGAAAAAATAATTTCTTGACATTCCGGAGATCTCGATCACGACGTAATTGTTTGTTATTTGCACGTGTTCCGCTGAAACTATTATTATACCAATGATCGTCGCGAGGCAGGAAAATTGATGAATAAACACGAGTTGATTTCGAGACGCAAACGAGCCAACGGAGCGAATCAGCGTTAATTACTTCCGTTACATGCGACCGCTTCATGATCAGTCGCGATCATTCCAATCTGTTCCAACCTCTGCATCATATTTTCGATCCTTTCCGTATGTGGACACGCACGCAAATAACGCGAAAAGCAAAACAGATCGGTGACTATTACGGGTAATTGCGAAAATATATCAGAAGTGCGTAACGTACCATTTCAAGATCGGAGGGTTAAGGGTTAACCGAGACGTCGACACCGCCACGATCTCCGATGGCGCAGGTACGCGAGAGGGATCTCACGCCGATCGTGGCCGATCGTTCGAAGACGCTCGGTAACGTCGCCGCGCGCGCGCTAACGTCATCCAAGTCTCGGGAGACGGAGACTCCAAGTGGGAAGTGGAATATCAATTACCGGTTTCGATCTCCGGCCTCCTCGTGCGGCGATCCGGTCCAACCACTTTTTCGCGCTCAAGTATCGGCGCAGTCGGCCGCTCGCCGCGCGACTCGCTGACTTATGAAAGACGGCACGGTGATTATCTATCATCTGTCTACTATTGCGTGATGAACGCACGAATAGAGACGTCCCGTCCGCTGTGCCACTTGTTCTTTACTTTTGATTCCCTCCCATTCCCGCGCTACTCTAATAATGCTTGAAAAGTCGGGTTAGGGAGGGCTGGCTATACCGCGCGTTCAACGCCAGGGTGATTTTGGCTGAAACTCCGATTTACTTGGCAGATGATTAATTCGACAGGTGGAATTGCAAAATGTCTGGCTCTCTGTATATTCTTAATTTCTAATTTAATCCTTCATTCTTACCTTTTCTACTCGATCATATGTATCAAATAAAAAAATTCTATTCTTTTGTAGGCGCCAAATATATAATAACCAAATATATAATAACGAGAGATTTTTTAGAATTTCGTTTGAAACTTCTTAAACGATGCATTTTTCAATATATATGTATATTATTATATATTTTGATGATTATATTGTCGTAAGTACAGGCATTGATGCGCATTAAAAATGATCGTTTCATATCAATACATTTGTCATATTATTTTTTTATTCATAATGAAACATAAATTTCACGATCTGTATACTTTTTTCTTCCCAAAAAGACTCTGACAAAAAGTATGAAATATATAATATCTACGTTTTCTGATGCATATATATATGTATATACCTATAATGATATTATATGTATATTATTATATAGTATTATATATATTATAAATTTCCAACGAATTATATAACTACGAAATATCTGCGAAGTCAAAAATGATCAATAATATCAGCGCTCCAACGTTTCAATATTATTTAGTGCATTTTATAAAAAAAAAAATCATACAAATTGTTACAATTTATCTTTTTTGTTATTTTGGTAATATTTTTTCGTATAAGGATATTTCGAATTTCGTTTGTTACGAAACAGACGCAGATGCATCGCAGAGTCGTTCCTCTACTTTTCATGCGATTGCCGTCGTCTAGAAGTCGGATCTTCCCACGCGCGAAAAATTATTTCGTAAAATGTCGTCTGGGAAAGTCGACTCGACGAGGTTTGTCGTAACGCATCAAATATTGCGTTACTCGAGTGCCAGGATCGCGGGTTCGGTGATTTCGCTTCGAACAACGATCGACAAGTTTTTGTACATTTCATGTTGTTTTCTTATTATATCGTAAGAACAGTTGGCACACGATGTTTCAAGGTGTATAAATTCATACGTAAATGTAATGAATTATTTATTATTTTATTTATTAATATAGTATATAAAATAATATTTGTTGTTATAGTATAATTAATCATAACTATAATAAATAAGTAATAAATAATATAATACAATATAATAATAATATTTACATATTTATAATATGCATATACGTAGGTATAATAATTTATATATTCCAATAATAAAGTTGCGTTTTTTTTCTATACACCAAAAATAATCGACACCTTGTGATACGAGGGCAACTTGAAAAGTTTCTTAAGTCAGAAAGAAAATATTTTTTCGGAAGTTTTATTTTATTTTTTAATATATCTCCCTTTAAGGGTCGACAGGTCGAGTGACAGAAATATTTTTGTTATGCCTTTTTACAAAAAAAATAGCTCTGTACGAGCCTTCAGGAACTTTTCCTGAATACGAATATCGCAATTAAAACGTGATCCATCCAGTATTTTAGCCATAATTTGGGAATAAAAAATTCATCTTCGACTAGAGGTCTCTGGATCACTCCTGTCGACCCTTAAAAAACTTTTTAAGTTGCCCTCGTATCACGTTCTGTATACAATAGATATACAGGGTGTCATTAACCGATTAAATCACCTATCAAGAGTAGGTAGAATAGACCGAGCTGAATCGAAAAGTCTTATATCATTTTGCAGTTTACGCAATATTTAACGAAATATTAGACCATAAAATGTCTGTTCTTTATTGCTGAACTTATGCACCAGTTCATCTTTTTTCCTTTTCCCTTCTCTTGGAGAGAAAAAGAAGAAAGATGAACTAGTGCAAAAGTTCAGCAATAAAGAACAGACCTATAGATAACCGAATAAATTGGTTAATGTTCACTAATTGTTAATATACACTATTTACATTATTTATTGTGTTTCAAGACTGAGATGTCATAAATCAATTACAAAATTATATTAGCATCTTAAACCAATTACTTAAGATGGTCTTGAGATAACTATTGAATTAACTATTAGAATACTGACTACACACACACAACATCTGGATCGTTTAGTGCCGAATATGCATGCATCATGGACGCTTAAAAAATCAAAAGTTTCGCGCGCGTGCAGCCATTTTCTTCTCCCTATCATCTTCCGGAGTAAAGGCCGCAGCACGCACTTTTGCATGACGCATAAAGCATGTGCATAAGGAATTTCATTGGTCCATTTTCTTATGCATGAGTCAATGGACCAATCAAATTCTTTATGTATATGGTTATGCGTTGAGGTGCCTTTTCACGAGCTGCTGAAACTGGCCGTTCCAGCGACAAAAAAGGTCGCGTGATAAAAATTGACGAATAGCAAGCGAATATGATGTTTGCTATTCGTCAATTTTTATCACGTGACCTTTTTTGTCGCTGAAACGGCCAGTTTCAGCAGCTCGTGAAAAGGCACCTTTATGCAAAAGTCTGTGCTGCGGCCTTTAGAGTCCAGACACAAGCTTTTGTATAACGCATAACGTATAGTGCATAAGAGAATCAGCCAATCAAAGTTCTTCTTTTCCAAGAAGTAGAAGGAAAGGAGGGATTCATATTGGTTGATTCTCTTATGCACTATGTATTATGCGTTATGCAAAAGTCTGTGCTCCCCGCTTAACAATGGCTGCATTCAGTAGAAAAAGCAGGTTAAAAATTGTGTAAAATTCTTGAATATGATTGGCTTATCATTTAGACCTAATGAAGAAGTAAGGGCAAGACCAATCATATTGAAGAATTTTACACAGTTGCAAAGCTGTTTTCTCTGCTGAACGCAACCAATAGTGACGGACGCACGACTACAGGTGGCGCTGTTCGCCTCCTTCGCGTTTCATAAAAATTGAATTTTCATTGCAGCCACGGATTACGGAGGGAAGAAGAAGGACGCGATTTTAGAAGGAGACGATTTGTCTTGATTTATCTCAACACTTTATTTGCGTTATGTCGACACAAATGCGAAATGTTTAATTGAGGTAAACCTAAGCGAAAAGACATCAAAAATAATTCACACGAAGAATCCGATTTTTCATTGTAAACTGGCGAGAAAGAAAAGAGGAATGGGAATGCTGTAAATCGCATGCTAGACACGGTGCATACACGCTATTACGCGGTTAAAGCTAAAGCGAGACAGCCTAACGACGCATAGCCGTTCTTCCTTCTCCTGCCATCTCCCTGTCCCCTTCTCGCTACTCCGTCGCGCCGACGACGCCTCCCACCACGAAAATCGCGCACGCAGCATCCTTGCGCGCGAAACACGCGTATGCCGGTGGACGCACGTCGTGTGTCTGTGGCTCGCGTGGCTGTACATACCTGTGAATAGTGTATTTTAAGCCCTAGTTTTAACGAAATCACCGTGTGTGAAGGAAGAAGGACGTGTGAGGGAGAGTTGTGAAACGGAGAGCAACGTGAGTGCGACGTCGAGGCAGAGGGAAAAGTGAGAGAGTGAGTGAGAGGGAAAGAGGGAGGCGCAGGCAAAGAAAGAAAGAGGGACGGTTTCATCGCGGAATCTCGTCGTCGAAAAGCGACCGTCGAGGGCGAGGTAAAACGTTCATCACCGTCGGTATCCCAGGCTGCCTACGCGAAGACGAGAGAATTCCTGAGTATCGAATTTTCCTCCCTCTCTCTCTCTCTGTCTCTCTCTCTCCGCTCGCTCGCTCGTTTGTTCCGTTCATTTTCCTGTCCTTCTCTCGTATACATCCGCCTCCCTTTCTCCCGCTCCCTCTCTCCTTTCTCATGCATGCAGTTCTCGCTTGTTTCATCTTTCCTTCCCATTCCTTCCTTCCTCGATCTGTTCACGAGTCGTGGTATTGTCAGTTCGGTCAGTCGGTGCGTGCGTCAGAACTGTCCTCGTCGATATAGCCGAGGATCACCCTCAGACGAGCGAGCGTGTGTGTGTGCGAGCGAGTAAACGAGCGATCCCGCGGTCATCGTGCGCGCCCGCCGTTCACGACGGTTTCCTTTGTGTTTTCTCTCTCTCTCTCTCTCTCTTTCTCTTTCTCTCTTGATCTCTGTCCCTCACCCCCTCTCTCTTTATCTTTTTCTCTCTCTCTCTCGCTCCATATCCGGCGCACACCAGGCACACACAGTGTTGTCAAAAATACGGCAGCAGCGCGCCGAAGCTGCACGCAGCTGCCATTGCTCTAACTGTCTGGTTTACGCTCGCAGCTCGGTAAATACGCTCCTCCGGCCTCCGTCGGGCTGATATCAGCGTGTCGCTCGTCATCATCGCCGTCATCGTCGCCGCCGCCGCCACCACCACCATCACCGCCGCTGCTGCTGCCGCCGCCGCCGCTGTCGTCGCCGCTGTCGCAACCGCAACGGCAATCTCAACATTCTCAACCGTAGCCGCCTCGTCACTGTCACCGTCGTCGCTGCCGTCGTCGTAGTCTTCGTTGTGGCCTTCGTCATTGTCCTCGCCGTCGTCCTCGTTTTTGTCGTCGTCGTGGAAACGGTTGGTGAGGATGTGCCGCCGTTAACGACCACGCATCTACAGAACATGTTCGCGCAACGGCCGTAGCAAGCGGCAATCTCCACGGCACCTCGCCAGACGCCGCCGGCTCTCTTCGTGTGAGAGCTAACCTTTACGGAGGCCGAGGGTGCACCTTCCTTCAGCACGTTTGGCCGTACCGCGTTCGCCGTGCCCGGGGACAGCGGCGCGGCCTGACACCACGAGGACATGAAGTGGCTCGGCGCGAGCAGCGGAGGCGCCGGGGGCGAACCGGCATCCTCCATGCAGCTGCATCATACCTCCGCCAACGGCCACATACCCACGGTACATACGCACGTCCGCCTATTTTCTCTTCTTTTCTTCTTTCATCGGTTCACTCGCTGTTCGCGATCGGCTTCCTCGATACGGGGAGCATGCCGACCACGAATCGAATGTGACTACAATTGCGACGCACGAGATCGGATGCCATAACCTCGACGAATAACCCTGCTGAGAATATGAGCATTTGCTAATGTCAGCATGAGTGTTAAAGTGTCGATGGAAACATTGATACGATCTTGTACGCTGCGCGAGAGGAATGTGCCGAGTGGCTTGAATATAAAGTGATTGTGTGATAATATAATTTGGTATCTTCTCCAAACTATACGTACTATATATACTAGAAGTAAAAATGGAGAAAAATTGCTATTTCTTTCAATATATATTTAGCAATCTATAGCTTTGAAATTGTAAACAATTGAAGAATTTAAGTTGACGAACTGAAGGTCTGTTTGTTATTATGGCATTATAGAATGCATTAGAATTTTCTTTCTCGTTTTTGTCAAATATCAAATGTATACTTATCTCACTTTAAATTTCAAAAGTGTAGTTTGGCCACAAAAAATAGACTCTAAATTTTAATTAAATTTTACTGAATAAATATACAAGTATAAAGATAGTTAATTTGAATTTGATTTTTAATGTAATATTTGATAATTTACAAGTTATATGCAAAAGTACAAGTGTAACCAAATTTTGCTGAGACAATCACTTATATGAAGTTTAATATTTAGGTTATAATGCTGTATATTATATTTTTAAATATTTTATTTTAAATATTTTTAAATATGCTATGACATTATTGATTATTGATATGTATGATTTATTAGGATACGGAACAGTGTGGGCAAGTTATGGCTGGTGGCGATAATATGCGAATCCAACCTGGTCAGACGCATCAGATTGGAGTGAGTAGAACTCAAGACGACGCTATGGTTGGTTATGTGTTTCAACGACCTACAGAACCAGAATTTAATACCCAATCTTCGACTTTCCAAGCAAAGCAAGCTCCGAGAGCTTGGGCATTAGCAGATGACGTTATTGTTGATAATGTATGTATGACAAAATACACATCAATTAATTAGAGACAATCTATTAATATAATTTCACAATATTTCTATTAATTTTAAAATCTAAACACATACTTATTTTATTACATATAGTCCTCAGTTTGTTAAATTGCATGTTAAATCAAAACTTTTAAACTGGTTTTTATTTGGTTATACCATAATTGTAATTTTTATTGTGTAAAAAAATTCATGAGTTTTTTGTTCAATTTTATTTTCAAAGTTTATAAAATTATTGTTATTGTTTAGAGATTTCTGTTTTTAAAAGATAATGCGATATTGTGATTTATTTAACCCTAATTGTGATAAAAAATTTACATGTTTCATAGATTTTGTTTCTATCAAAGTGGACTATTTTCTGGACTTAGGTTATCTCTGTATTTACGACATTACGAATTTTCTAAGAAATTTGTATGAATTTTTCTAAGAATTTGTATATTCGGGATGCCAAGTTTGATAATACTATATATAATATTCCATTTTGATACAAAGTTTGTGAAACATCAATTTTTAATGATGTGCAGCTTTTTAACACTAAACATACCGTGACCCGGTCAAATGACCGGTTGTAAACTTTTGATTAGAAAATTCGCATAAAATGTTATCGCTTTTTCACATTTGATTTCATGACTTTTTCTATTAAATATATACAATTAATTTTACATCATTTATTTATATTTTTATTTGTTAAATCTGATAAACACGTGTAGCCTAGCGTTATTTATCGCGACATGTCATTTGACCGGTTACAGTACAAATAGGTATATATTAAATCTTGATACGTTTAGTGTTAAAGACAGCTCTGAGTTATTTAGCATTCCAAATATGTATTTATTTTATTTCATATATCTCAAGCATCTATTTAAAGAAAATGTTCAGACAACAAAACCTAAACTTTTAGTACCACGATACAGTTGTAATTTATAAGCATATATTGATGTGGTAATACAGTAAATTATATCATCAAAATAATTTATTTTACAGAATCAAGAGAAGTGGAAATATTCTATGACTAAGCTTGGTGTACCTCAACAAAGTCAATCTCAACAATTGGGATTAACTATGAACAATGTACATTTGAGTAATGTACCTTACGAGATACATCCTATGCAATTAAAAGTAAGTAATAAATGTCAACAATTATATTTTATACGTACGTGATTCTAAAGTTATTTTAAATAATCGTAAATTTTTTTCTATACATTCATACAAATTTTTTACATTTACCTTCTAGAGTGGTGCGCCTGCAGAACATTTGGTATATCTGAATAATCAGATGACTGCTCAACAACAGGTCGCTCTCTTTCATCACCAACAACAGCAGCAACAACAATTCAGGAATGGACAGGTAAGTTTTTTATATATTATAATAAAAAATTGCATTGAAAGTTGTTGATTATTACGCGCACAATCGCATTGCGCGCAATAAAGTACAATTTCGTTAATTTATCTATGATTCGTATGAAATTATAGCTCTTCTGATTTACATAAAATTCTTATACATAATCTAAGTACATTACATCTTTCGATCGAAGGAGTTCAACAATTTTATATTTTTGCACGCTTAATTTAACCTTGTACGATGGACTTAAAAACTGTAGGCTTTTGCTAAAACTGTGTCAGGGTTAAAATTCTTGACAAACTATAAGAGAATTTTTATTTTATCATTTTTAATGATTTATAGTTCATATTTCAAGAAAATTAAATAATGAAAATGAGAGATACATTGAAAAATATTTCATCTTATATCATAAATAATTAATATCAAGTATAACATAGAATTTTATTATCGTTGTTGTGTGAGATTACAAGTTTCAGTATCGAGTATCAAAATGTTCAGTATCAAAATACATATAATAATGTAGCTATAATATTATAATCTCTTGTTACAAAATATATAATTACATGATCATTTTTAATTGATTTGATTGTAGTAAGCAGTGATTTGTCTCTATTTATATTATATTATATTGTCTCTTATATATAAAAATTGGAAAATCCAATTGTTTAATTAGCAAATTTGTCAAATGAACATGTTACTCTAGTTGACGTCAATCGTATTTAATATTATTGACACGAATATATATGTTGTGGATCAATTAGGGTAACTAATAGTCATTGTATATAACCATGATACTGCAGCATTTTTCAATAACCAAAGTAATTACGAAATTTAAAAAAAAATTATGCATTTCGATGATTATTAGCACATTAAAAGCAATGAGCAGTTAAAAAATATTACGTTGTTACATTTACCTTTGTATCGCAAAAGTGATCGAACTTATGATATTTTAGAGAATTACTTATAATTAAAATAATTATCTTTCTAACATAAAACAATGTCAGACTTTGACAATAATATTGGGTCTCAATTTAAATGCATTTACGTGTCTTCTGTTGAATAATACGAGAAAAACAAATCACTTGGCTTATGAATAAATCCTCCGTCGTTCCTGATATTACGTGTCTCATATTTTATTTGCCATATCGAATTATATGAAATATAAATTCGCAGTGAGAATAACGTCATTGTTGTATAAATATGTGAAAAATTATACACAATTCAGAATAGAAAATGAAAGACTGCATTGCTGTTTTACAGATCTCCATGATTGAATTTAATGCAGTTTAAGATAAACTATCGATGGACTTTTATAAAATTTATATTAGTAACAATTAATACTTTAATGGAATATAAAAGCGGTATTAATTGATCAATAACGTTTGACTTCTTATTTAAATAATACATTAAAAAAAAATATCGTATAAATTCGTTTAAATTTTTTAAGATTTTAATCAAAATCAAAATAATCTGCACGTAAATTATTTGTCTGCGATAGAAATTAATTTAAATATGTTTATATGTTAATTATGTATTATTGTTTATTATTAATAGCTATTGTGTCATTTAAATATGTCAATATATTAAATGTTCGCCAACGGTTTATCTTTTATCACTGTTCCATAATTCGCTATAAAAAATGATTTAAAACGAAAGAAAAAGGTATTGAAATTTTTAAAAGACCTTTTGAGCTACGCATGTATATCTTCTTTTACATCTCCATTCTATAAATAAGCTCTCGATTTATTTATGGAAGTGCAAAAATATATGGAGCAATTCTCATCTTTGTTCTTTTTATCCGCTGTGTTTCTCGAACACAAAATAGACTTACAAAATATAGGGACAAAGAAATAAAAAATCAGTAAGTTTATTTTTGGATATTTTTTAAACATACAATTCTATCATTTCTGATCGGTCGCGTTCTTGATCTCGGATATGCGAAGCTGCATACAAGATGGATCCACGTATACGTTTTCGCGATTAAATCGTACGGCAACGGGAAACGTCTCGCGTTTCTCGTCCAAGAGATACGCTGTATTATTTATTATTGGATTTACATCGTTGCGCGACATGCGGTAAGGAGAACCACGGAGGTGCCGTTCGCTTCTGCGCTCGCTGGACGAGACGGCGGCGCGTCCGGCGGATTGGCGGAGCGCCCGCCAGGGGCGCCTCGCTCGGGAGCGTCGTTCTTTGTTTCGGTTTCGGAGCGCAGTCTCCGTCCGACGAAGCGCAGAGCCCGGCTGACGAAAATTCGCGGCGCGCGGCAACGAGAGTCGTGCGAGAGGGACGGAACGACGGGAGCCGATCAAGAGACGCCTGTCCCCAGAGCTTCGGCCCCCCGGGTGGACAGCGCGTCTCCGCACGGAAAGGAATGCCCTCGAATGGGACCGCATTGCTGCGATACAATCGAATCGCTCCCTCTGTAAATAAACGGCACGGTCGAGTATACCGCGAGTGAGTGTGCAAAGTGTGTGCGCGAGAGAAGAAAGGAGAGGGTGAGGAAAGAAACGCGGATTAGGCGTCACGGGAGAAGAGGAGGTGGTGGTGGTGGTGGTGAAGGTGGAGGAGGCGGTGGTGGTGGCGGCGATATCGGAAGTGTCGAAGTGACGAAGGGCGCGCGCGTATGACAGCGAGAGTCTCAACACTTTTCCGCCTTCTTCCTTTCGTCTCCCTTTTTTCGCTGTCTCTTTCTCTCTCCTCGCCATCTAGTCGCGTCGAGAGAGGTGCGTATACGCGAGGTGGTGATACCCTGTGATACTCTCTTCGTCTCTCTCCGTGGTGTCGCGCGGTTCGCATTGTTTGACCGGCGGTGACACAACGTTGCCTCGCACGCGGCTGCTGCGCGACAGAGAAAGAAAGTAAGTAGGAAGGAAGGAAAGAAGAAAAGGAAAGAAAGAGAGAGAGAGAGAGAGAGAGGAAGGATCACCATCGACGGACGATTCAACGTCATATACGGGCAATCGCGTAGAAGATCGAAGAGACGAGACGAAAACGCGAGACGGCGGCGCTCTGGGGGTGGGGTAGCTGTACCGCCACCGACATATCCGTGCGATTCGTTCGTCCGTGTGGTCGTCGATCGCTACCGCCGCCGCCGCCGCCTTTGGTGTTCAGCGCGCCGCGACGGGGGTTGCCGACACCGCTGCTGTCGCTGTCGTATCACCATCGATTGCCGGCCACCGATCCGCCGGGCACAACAGTAGTGCGCGTGTAGTGACAACGACGACGTGGAATACCGGGGGGAGGTGGAGGAGGAGAGAAAAGTGTTGCCGCGTGTCACCCGCGAGTTTTCCGTTTTACGCGTTGTCATCAGTGTATTACCACGGGGTTAACGGTGAATCTCTCGGAGGTGACGCACCGCGCCGACGACGCCGCCGCTGCCACCACCGCCGCCGCCGTCGTCGCCGCCGCCACCACCGCCACAGCCGCGACCTTGGAGACAGTGGAGAGTTTCGGTATCGGTTACGGCCAGGGAGCGGGCGAGAGCACAGGCAACTGGATGAAACCGCCGGGGAATCTGTTTCTCTACCCTACGCTAGACATGAAGGATCTGACGGGATCCGTGGAGGACATGGTATTATTATTATTATTATCGTCATCGCCATCCGTCACAACATCACTCGTTATTCCGCCGGACGGCGCGCGGCACTTCGAAACCGCGCCCGCCTCGTCGCGACGCGCCAGGCCGCTCCGCGCCGTGGCGTCGTGTCGCTTAGCCAGGCTAAGCTTGGTCTAGAGACCCTATACACGACGGAGTCTCTGACGAGAGATTTTATCGAAATTCTACGAGAGAAGGGGATATATATACTTTCTCCATGTACATATATATATATCATCTTACTCCAACTCGTGCTGTTTTTTTACTCCAATTAAAAGTTACAAAGCGTAAGTTAAAATGAGATGGTATATACTATAGAATGTACATGTATCTATTCTCTCGTAGGGTTTTGACAGTCACTCGTGGTCAGACTCTGATACAGGGTCTCTGGCTTAGCTCAGCCTGCCTTTTGATAGCCTGCAGCTGGCGATTTATAGGTTATGTTCATCGTACGGCCAACGAACGCGACTACTCTTTGTGCGCGTTCGCGTAGATCCGTTCCTCTCACCCGCATCTCTTCTTTGTTCCCGATTCTTCTCTTCCGTTATTTTTCCACCGACAATTCGACCGTACACTTGCCTCTCGTCCCGAGAGACGTAGCGTAGCGATAAACGCGTGTGTGGCGCGTCGCGTGTTTACATTTCTACAATCTCATTACGTGATTGACGGAAATGTTATTTTGCGATCGATTCGATTAATATGTATATCTAGTCAATGAAATCTACTTCTTCTCTTAATGATATTTTTATATTTACCAACAATAGAATGGACGTAATTTTTATAAATAACGGAAAGAAAATGAATTGTAGATTAACATAAGCCTGTCATGAATAATTGATTTAAATGCAACATATATTACTATTGTATAAATATTCTCCATAATTTTGTAACTTAAACACTTTTAATAGATTTTATTTTAATGAAAATATGATCTTGTTTTTTTTTTGTCTGCAATGTAGCTTATTCTTATAGCACCACGTTTCATTTTGTTTTCATTCCTGAACATTCCAAAAAAGTCAAGAGTTTTTTCATAGAAGAGAATGAGAGGAGATTTCAGTAGATTATATATACATATATATATATATATGTATAGATACATGTAAGAAAATATAAGATACTAGAGTTTCAACGTTTACAGTACATAATTTATCGTATATGGAAGTTACTTCAATTTCGGAAGTAAAAGTAAAAATGTAGAAAAACGAACAATAAACAATATTGAAGAAGAAAAGACTCAAATCGCAAAATTGGTCACGTATACGCTTGTAATTAATTATTTGCTGTATATTAATCTATTGATTTTGTTAATATTGAAAATGATAATTATTATGCATTATTATTACATTGATGCTATTAATATTTGTTATTGATAATTGTTAACAATATCGAATTATTCTTCCGACAGTATCATAGTGGCGACATTTAATACAGAATTTTAATAGTTTAAAGATAAATATGGAATTATAGTTTAGGAAAATAAAATATAGAATTGTGAAAATAATCATTTAGAAGTAAATACAGAATAATGAAACAGTGCAATAAAAAATATTAAAAATACACCTAAAATATTAAAATATGAGAATTACGAGGAGAATTAAAAGAGTACAAAGATTCGACTATATTTTGAGAAACAAAAATTCTGTTTAAAAATTTGGAATTAAAAACATTTAAGATAAATCAGAACTTTTTCTCAGAGGTATTTATATTACAAATGTCCTCATATTTCATTAACCTTGTAATTTATTAAATAGCTAGTGATAGTGTTACCTAATAATATTTACCTTGTAACTATGAAGGTCATTAGAAAGCCAAGCATACGCAACCTTCTTTCTTTTTTCCTTTTTCTTTTCCATATTTATTCTGAAATTATTTCGTTGTTACTTTTATGACATAAATATGCTACTCCTATTATTTCATACATAATTGTTTATACATAGTTAATCTACATTGCGATTCTTAAAAATCATTTAAAAGCAGGATATAGATTGTATAAAATTGAATCCCTCCATCCATTTTCAAAAAAAGCTGAAAATAAAAATAAACATTCATAACATGACGTTCGCTGGATTTTCTTGTATAAGAAAATTTTTTCTGAAAACACGGCACTTATTTACAAATTAAATACGCTGACCCTTAAAAGAACGTATCATGACCGATTATGAGTAGATATAGCTAAACATCCGTAAAAATAGAATTCTTAAAATATCTTCCATATCGTTCTATGAAATTTTCAATTTTTATCTTTGTAAGTAAAATTAGTGAAGTTATTTTTATGCATTTACAATTTTACATATTTCAGATTAAAAAAAGATTGCAACATGTTGAGGTATTTAAGCAAGGGTTGCGTTTTTAAATAGCTTTCAGATATTTTCGAGTTTAAACACTGCTATAAGGAGAAACAAGACGTAACCAATATCCATGCGAGATCAAATATACAATATTGCTGGCCGCACGTGTCTATACGAATGACAAACAACAACTGGCGAGGATATCGATTCGCTTCATCCGCTTCATCTTGGTGTTACTCCAAGACACAGTCCGATTTTGCTTATTCTGATCATTTACAATCTGTTATCTGTCGTAATTTTTACGTAAGTCGCGCATATTAGAGGCTAAATGTCAAATCCATTATCGATAATGTCTTCCGAATGAATCATATGAGGTGAATCACTCGAAATGAGACACACGTTCAAGTATTCACATGTATTTATTTTTGAATTTCCTGAAGAATCGTGTGTGTGTGTGTGTGTTTAGCGAAAATAATTTAAATAATCTCTTAAATAAATAATAAAGAGAACGAATAGGAAACGAACTTAATCCTTTCTTTCTTACGTTTTTCTCGGAATTATCGGGACTATAAATATCTCCATTTTCGATAGAAATACGTACCTCTATATATATTTTTGTATATTGCAATAGATACAAACCGTATATTACATTGTATTAAGTGCGATTAATATCGAATATCCTGCATCTCGGATTTATTTTAATCTTTATCGGAAAACGAAGAGAAAATAGGCACGCGAGTGTAGAATGAAATAAAAGTTACGGAAAGACGGAAGATACTTGTATTCCGAGACGAACTTTCTTTCTGACGTAGTCGGTTGTTCCTGATGGAGGTTCGTTACGACGTCAGACGGTTACGCTGACAGTTACGCAGTCAGCTGTTACATCGCGCGAAAAGAGAAATTTATACGTCTGATAAACATTACACAAGATCACTATTACTCTCCGATTACGTTGTTTCATAATCGTTTCCTCATTTTATCTGGGACAGTAGACCGAAAGGAATCTGAGTCATCGAGACTCGTCGTGTACATATTTCGAAGAGACAGGTAGTTACGATTAAAACTGTGAAATGTAAGCCGGTACTTTAAGTTCTTTGAAATATTGAAATAACGATGTTTTTCCTTGTAAGAGTCATAATATACAAAGAAATTTGAGTACGTAAGCAGTGAAGTAATCAACATATTGGATTTGCTACTGCTTATGTTATATGGCCTTAATTTACTTTCTACAATAAGTCATTATCTAAGCTTAAGGCTTAAGCCGTAAGAAATTGACCAGTCATAGTCGATCATTTTTCTTATCGTAGGTAACCGATAAGCTACACTACACTCACAAAAAAGATTTCTGTATTCAATGCTATAATATTCCAAGATCTAGAATAAAATAAGATTGACATAGAGCTAATCATGTTTAGTTTTCAAAGTAGTATATTTTAGACTCGGTCCACAACCTCGCTTTAAGAGGCCCTAAGCCGTAAAGCCATAAGAAATTGACCAATCATAGTTGAATGCGAGAAAAATAATCTACTGTGATTGGTCAATTTCTTACGGCTTTACGGCTAAGAGTCTCTTAAAACGAGGTTGTTTGGATCCAGCCTTAATTTTAAATGAAAAATTCTAAAATTTAGAATAAAGTATTCTTAATGTTAGTTCACACATTAATTTTCTTAATAAAAAAATTTAAGTTTGACACAATATTCTTCATTTAAGCATTCTTATTTTATTCCTACGGAAGGAATTTTATTTATATTTTTCGATAACGAAAAACTAAGCTCAGTCAGGATTCGAACTAGGGTCTCTCGTTCCGCGGGTCTCTCTTACGCGCTACACCACGAGAGCTTCGCTGCTTTCATGTTGTAGCAACGCGTATTAACTGGATAGACTTATTCTAAATGTAAGAATATATAAATTTCTAAATTTATACGTGTATTATACTTGTCTTAAGATAAGATGTCGATCTTATTATTCGAGGGTGTAGAATCAAATTATCGATTTTGTTTTAAAGATAAGATGAAATACATTATTTTTTTCCTCAGTATTAGAAATCTTTCTGTGAAGGTACTAGCATAATGTAACTAACGATTGGCAATTATTTTTTAATCAATCAGAGTAAGACAGTCACCGATTATTTTTCTCTAATTGATTGAAAAGTAATTGTTGGTCGTTATGGTCACATAATTGGCGATTAACAGTTTATATTGTTGACCAATTCATTTTATTTATGCTTTAAACTACTTAAGTTTTTTTGCTTGTGGTTCTCTAAATTTGAATCTACAGCTGCATTTTTTCAAATCTTTTGGAGTTTAAACCTCATTTTAAGAGCGAAAGTTTTAAAACAATTGCAAACAGAAATGCTAACAGTTTTATAAATAATCTCATAGATTTATGAATGTAATTTTATTTCTCATTTATTTTTGTGTAACTTTTACTTAAAAAAAAAAACTCATTTAAGAGAGTGCGAATAAATGGTTGCTGCAAAAAATACGTTTATTGAACGTTTTGTCTTCGCCTCAAAAGAAATGAATTATTTTTACGCGTCATTTCTCGTGTTGAAATTTCGCTTAAATTTACCCCAACTCTAATTTTCGCGAAAATTTACGGTACCTCTGAGAGTGCTTTCGTGTGATCGTGCGAAAAGGTTCGTTTATCGCGGAATAGACGCGTGTCAGTGAACTTTATGCGTAACAGTATCGGTAATCGATAGTTGGTTGTGCCGAGTTGGAGTCTCGAAGTTCGGCGACGAGAGAGAGACGAGTCGCGTGCTCATTATCAGCGCGAATTCAATGCACATGGGGCTCTTTGCTGACCGGTATACGTAGAGAGCATTCGCGGTGTTCGTTATCTACGCACAAATTCTGTCATCCGGTACATTCCCCCTTTACACATTTACTTACTGCAGCGATCGAATTACGCGAACTTATCTATTTTTATCATGGACAATATATATTTCTAGGACTCTGAAACTTCATGTTATTTTTGTACGTCTTTAGCAACGCAATTTTAGTAGCGCGAGTCAAAATTCTTAGCTTTCTATTAATTGTGGATTATTTCTAGCGAACTTAACGTAATCTTCATTAAAATATTTTAATCTTGGAAATTGCATTATATATATATGTATATAATATTAAAGATTTCTTACTAAGTACTATGTTACATTCGATAATTCGTTGTTTGGCTTGGAAAAGAGACCGCCACAATCGAAAATTTATGAGCTTCAGTTCTCTTTTAATCTAAAAGTAACGCGTGATGTAAGTACGAACATTTTAGTCTGGGAAAATAACAGAAACTGTCGACAACTTTATCAGAAAAGATCTACTGCAGTTTTATAGAATATTAGATACTGAATATTATGATTTTCTAATAAGTCACTAATTTAAAATAAGAATACGTAATATGAATGTTTTTTTATAACTTTTATAAATATTTTTTTAAAAATAGAACATTGAATGTTAATACAAACAGTACAACTAATTAATTGAATTTAGGTTTAACCTTGTTTTATGAGTGAAGTTGATTTAATTTGGAACGGAATAGAATTACTTTATCCATGTTTCCGTCGCGACATAGTACACCTTGCACGGTGACGGGCGAACGCGTATCCCTCGTGATAAGGTACGTACGATATGCACGACATCCTGTGCGTGCGTATTGACCCATAGAGCGCGGGACTCATCTTCTCTCGTCGTGCGACGGATTCCCCGCGGGTAGACTAGAGGACAGTGGCCGTGACCCGTGGCCGAGGGTACCGGGGAGAGGGGTCGGTGGCCCCGTGGCAGTTTAACGACGTCCACGCCGCGCCACACCGTCGAGGAGGAGAACGTGGGAGTGCGGCGAAGACCTGAAGGGGGACCGGGGTGAGCGAGGACGGCCGGTGTGAGTAGTGGTGGGACGAACCGGCGTGAGTCCATCTGCCTGGATAGAAAGAAGATCGAGCCGACACTCTAGCTAGCATATCTAACGTTCTTCCGTGCGTCATTCCGAAAGTTGAGACTACAGTCGAACTTTGCACACATAACATACTACGCATTAAAAACGAAAATAAAAAGAGAACACTAATGAAAATTACGTTCGGGAATTGTGAATTTTTCCGCTTGTTTATTCGCAGCACTTTATGTAGGATAATTAAAAAAAAAAAAAACGATTGTTCGGCGCGCATTTTTGGGGACTACATATATTAGTATATAAATTCACGGAAAATTATATAAGCAATTAAAGATCCAAGCTAGACTGTTATAGGCTTCGTATTCGTATTAGTTATGTTCTTACATTAACGGTCTTTAGTATTGAATATTGTTAAAAAAAAGAGTTTAGAATTTTAGGAAACACACAACACATGTAATATTCGCAAATTGAATAAAGAAAGTTTAATTGAGAACTAAATCGATCGATTGGAAATTGAAGAAATAGAAGACTGATTGTCGATCTGAAATTTTAGTCTCGATCTTCGCTCGTGTTTTAGTTTTTTTAAAATACATAAAAAATATCAATTTAAAAAATATGTGTGTACCATACATAAAAGAATACATTTTCTTTCCATTATTATTCAATTATCATTAAAAGTAGAAAAGGGTCAAGTGATAATAAAAGCTGATATTTTATGATTGCTTTTCTACGATAATACTTGTCGTTAAGGGAGCGATAGAGATCGATCACGTAATTTGAGAACGATAGATTCGCTGCTCATTAAAGCTGCCATATTATCTGCATGAACGTCATCTTGTCCACGTGTCCATAATAATGCTATCTCTCTTTTCACCATACAAGTCGATCTTGCGATTCCTCTCCGCTTAACGTACGGATTGTTCTAGCGAGGTCACTTCCAATAGGACGACTAACCCCTCGTCCATTTGTTGCATAACAAAGCGAACAACGTGACACACGGAAGACCGTTGTTACATCTATACACTTACTATAGAACACCATTTCCAGAATTTCGATAAGATGCATATTGATATAAAAATTCGATATAACAATTATATATCTTTTATATATTGACTGATATTCTAATTTTTAATTGTGTCTAAAGCGGCTAAGTATTTCATGTATTCTTTTTCTTTAAAAATTCATATTATAATTTTAATGTTTTAATCGCTTTTTTGTTTACTTATTACGAATTGACTCTCATTGTCCTTTACCTTGTTTTAATTATTATTTTCATATAAAGAGTCCTTCAACTTTAATTTTGTTTGTTATATATCTTTCCAAAGTTTTAGAACTTTCGAGAAAAAAAAATTCCAGCGATTAGATAAATAAAATACGATCTTAAGATTTATTAGAGTGTTGAACAAAATTTGATGGTAACTTTCTTGTTTCTTAAGGTGTCTTTTTATGCTGACGCTCGACGCTTATTTTTAACGTTAAAATAGGTCACGTGATCAAAATGACGCTTGATATTCATCAATTTTTATCACATAATATGTTTTGACGCTAAAAATGAGCGTTGAGCGTCAGCATGAAAAAGCACCTTTACACTTCGAGAGAATTAAAACTGTCCACAACACTATCTATAGAACTCAGAAAGATATTAGAATTAATCCTAATTTAATAAATAAACGACAACTAGTTGTCGTATAATGAAAATATAAAGTTATCTCGCATCTTTGAATATCTTTTGGAAATCTTTTTTTTTTTAATGGCTTAACAATAGCTATAGAATTATTTCAAAAAGAACAGAATTCTGTAATCAGTTGTATACAAATGGGATGCGAACTTTACAGAAAGTTGCTATTATATAGCTTTATGTCTTCTTTTCCTTGTAATCCTTTTCTAGATTAAAGTCAGATTGGGTTAGAAAATATTACGTTATCCTCGTTCACCAAATGAAGTAGATGACGAAGGAAAAACAAAGAGTGAGACTACATATTTGCTACTTTTTTCTTTGTTTTTTTTTATTTCAATCAGTTTTAAACAATCCATGAAGCGCAAGATGTTATTTTCTTATATTTTTTGCTGGAAGAGTAATTTATGACTCTTTTTAGAAATGACCACGTTAGAATTTTCACGATGAGTCACTTGTTCTGTATTTCATCCAACTCTCTAAATCTTCTTTAGATTTTAAAAAACAAAAGAATTTTTTCTAGATTTTCCTAAATTATATTACTCGTTTTATGAGACATTATATTTTTTAATTTTTATCCTCCCCTGTAATGTTATATATTTTTACTTTATTTTCAAGGTATTTCAGATAAATTGTAAGAAATCTAAAATTGTTTTTCTTCGGTAGATTTTGCTGGAAAAATATAAAATTAAAGATATCTTTAAACTTGAATTTAGAGCACAATCTGAATATTTTGATTAATGTAAAGCAGAATTTTTTTTGATCTTACAATCATAGAGTCTCTTTTTTTTTATTGAGATATATCATTTCGTACGTTGAGTGACGCAAATTTTGCACAAAACGACTTTGACCCTCGTTTATTTTGCTCTTTACCTCTTCATCCTATTCCTTTCTCTTTTGCTCTATCTCCTTCTCCCTCTCATTTGGTGCCATGCGTTTCTCTTCCCGACCTCCCTTTCTCTATTTCCATTTGCGCTTAACGTACAAAAGCGTCTCTGGCGACCGTCGACGCGGTCGATACTCACGGCGTATCGCCCCCGAGGCTGACCGAGCTTCACCCTTACCTTACCGAACCTTTAGACAGATCCACCACCTCGTTCCTTGCATCACTTCGCCGTAACGCTCTTCCGCCTGCACGCGAAGTAACGATATAGCGACGTACCCAGCTGGTATCTCTCGATAGTTATTATTTTTCTAGAAAGGAATCAGAAAGAATTTCTCTTTCAAAACAAATTCAAGAAACTAACAATAAGAGAAATTTTGTAAATTATGATGGGGGGGGGGGG